>NC_133585.1:6057676-6329346 GCF_964106895.1 Numenius arquata | reverse complement strand
CCTACTGAGGAAACTAACCTAGTATGATTCCTGTTTTAATTACATATGCATGTATTTATTTTGCAGGAAGGCAAAGCAAACAGAGAAGCTTGCAACAACAACAAAAAAATGCAAGTGCTTTACGCTAATCAGTACTACATAAATAAGTTTTCAAATTTTTTGTCCCAACCCCTGGAAAGCATACTGCTTTTTTTACAGCTCTCCAACTTCTGGAGAGCTTTGCACATCAAATATCACGGCATACTTTTCAGACAGGAATGATGTTTTGTACTTATATTACACAAGTTCTAAAAGGATGGGGAGTTGTATATACAAGAGATTCCAGGGGTAATCTCTTAAGAATACACGCCAAACAGCGTAACCAAAGCAAAGTCCACTCGCTGGGCTGCCAATTTTGTATTCAGTCTGTCAGTAGCCAAAAAAAAAGAAAATAAAAAAAAGGCAGCTTAAAATGATCCAGGAGTCAAATGTATTAAATAAAGCAGTTCCTAGCTTTGTTGCATCTTCCATTAAGGTATGCAAGTGGAAAAACGTATTTCTTGAGATCATTTTTTTGTAATGGGAACAGGATGGGAGAGAAGAGGACAGAAAGGGCAGAGACATCACACCAAAGACATGGAAGTATTTTTCCTTCCTATGTCTGGCTATCCTAGCTGGCTAATTCCACAGCCTATGCTAAGGGTCAGAATATGCGGATCCTTTGTTTAAAAAAGACAATGATATCTGCATCTGTTGCTATAAAAGAAGAAAAACAACAATCACAGCTTTCCCTTTTTATTTTAGGCTATGAAATACTTTCAAAATCTCATGGGTTTAAGGGGTATTTAGTTTCATAATAACAAAGTTAGCTTAACCTAGAGTCTTGGACCTTTATGAACAGTTCATTTCCCAGAACAACACATCTAGTGAAATTTGGTTTCTGAATTACCTATCTTGTATTTCTTTCACTACCTCCTCACCTCCAAATTCTCAAACTATACCCCTCATGCTCACACTCACATCCCCAATATTCCTCCTCCTCCTCTCCATTTTCCCTGGGTCTCCATCTTACCAAGAGGACACATATTCTGCATCCAATCCAGCATCATATATGATTTGTTTAGCTGACTACCACCTCTACCATTATCTGAAATTTCACCAACAAAGATGTAGATAGAGCTGTCCCTCCTCTTCCTCCAAAAATAGTGCTTCCAAAGGCATCTCCTTGCCACTCTTAATTTCCATAAGACTTACTTGTCATTTTTGGTTGAGTACAAGCTAATGGTTCGTAAAGTTAAACTTAATGTCGAGTTTCCAAGGGAAGACGGGTAAAATACATCTGACTGACACTGACTGCAGCTGCAATGTAACTGCAAGTTCTTTAATGTAGGAAAGCGGAAAGTAAACCAGCAAGCATATAACCCTGATAAATGTACTAACATTGTTGTACTAACATAATCCTGACAAAAGTTTTCCCCTCATGGACATTTTACCTCCAATACTTTTTCTTCTCCTGTGTATTGGGCCAGCCTCACCTTAAGCATCTCTACTGATTCCAGCAGTATATATCCAAGATGGGTATGTTTCAGAAGAAACTAGCACTGTTGAATGATGAGTAGAAACTAGAGACTTCCCATTCAAACAAAGCCTGTCAATCTGCAACAACACTGGAATTGTTTTTTTTTTCCTGCCTAGTTCTACTGGGCTGCATTTTAAAACAACCCTGCACAAGTCAAAACTTTGGACACCTTCTCCTCAGGCCCAGCTATACCCAGATTTAGCAAGCTGTCTATTTTTAAACGTAGTAAATCTAACTTTTCATAACCACAGGATAAAGGAAGTACATACTGAACATTCATGCTAACAGCAGCATTCATATACTACAAAGGCATGTAAAGATGTGGCCTGGTAGTTTCCTAGGAATCCAATCTGCTCACACACCTAGCTTCCAAGGAGACATTTAATACCTTTAACAGTGTCACATCTTCATGAATTATGAGCCTATTTTGACAGAATGAAGTCCGTTTTCCCCCTTTTGTTACATTCCAAAAATAACCAGTAACAAGTAGTCTGAAAACTCATAATACGCTCATTTTAAAAAGATTAATTAGATCTTGAGACCAATCTCTTCTGCTGGTTTGGGACTGGGCAAAGCAGGGTGGTGGTTCAATCACATCCAAATCAAGTAAGTCTAAATTCAAGCCTCTCTCCTCTTAGAGGAACGAATTGCTACAGAATACATCTGCCAAAAGCACATCCTACCTCTACATCTTGGCTCTGAACAGCAGCCACACTTGTCCCCATGAGTAAAGCAGCAATTAACAGGCAGCCACCTGCAAGGTCCTACCAAGAAAATGAGACAACTGAAGAAACCTGCCACTGTAACAGCCCTGAAAAAAGGGCTACATATTTTTAGTCTGTAAAACAAATACAACGCATGAAGTTTCCTCAAATGTGTTCATCAGATGGCTTCAGATACTCTAAAAAAATCTAAACAGGGATGACTGTATTAAAGGGTAACACTTTCACAAATTCCCTGTGCTACAGGAAATCAATAGCCCATACTCTGCTGAAACTTGCAAGACCATGAAATTACCCCAATGAAGTCTAAAATGGACACTTGTTCATGAAGAACTGGACTGAGACCCCCTGTCTTTTACATAAACCCACAAGTAGCAAGACAACCTCCCATAGTAACGGGCCTGAACCGTACTTCAAACAGTTACCTGGAGGTGAAAAGCAACACCTATCATCGGTCTTCTAGGGTACACCCAAACAACGATAAACTGTCAAAATGTTAGCTGACAGCCAAAGCAGAATCTGAAGAAGATCCACAAAAACACACGCTGAAACTGAAACCAAAGTCTTTCCAGAAGTTCCCAACACTAACACAGAGCTGACAGCCTCTTCCCATCACTGGTGTCCTTACAATCGTGCTGGAGTTTTAGTAGAAACACAAGCTTTAGAATAAGCAGGCTACTGCACAAAACAACAGTGATGACAGGTCCTAGAAGCAGACTCAAGGTTGATGAATCATTATCAAGCTCTCAAACCACAGAAGCAGTTAAAATCCCTAAACACAAGGTGTCAATAAAGTAACTAACTATAAGATGAAAGAACTCTTATTTTACATTTGTTTTCCTTTCTTCACCCACATAAGTCACAGACCACCCACAGCTAGCTATGCTTCAGTGAGGTTTAGCAGAACTCGGAACAGCTATTTCCCTTTAATGCCTTTGAAGAGACTGATGATTGAAGAAAATCAGAATGTGCTGGATCCACTCTGGGGCATCAGTCAGTACTGGCATAATTCTTTATAACGCATGGTCAGGCTTACCCTGATCCATCGCCTGACTCTAGAACAGAAGTGTTAAATGCATGCATCCATACATATCATGTTTATCAACTGCATCCTAGGAATACAAAGAAAGCTGTAAGGTAACGTCCTATATCAATGTAAATTCCATTACGTTAAAACTGGAATTATCTTACTGAACTTGAGAATAAGTCATGTTTTGCCAGAGTGAGAAAAACGGGTTTTAATAAATGATGATTTTGTTTGGCATCGTGAGGCACATTTGTTACAACATGTGGTAGCTTTCTGTGAGTATATGCAGTCCTTGCCAGTACGTACTTTCAAACTATATTAATACTCTTTAGCAACAACCATATGATGTTTCGTAATAACAATGTAGCATAATTAAGTGCTGCTATATTTCACAATGAAAATCATTTCAAATTAATTCTGATATTACTATTGTTATTTAAACTACATAGCCTCTAGAATTACTAGCAAACATTCTTAACCTAGGGAAGCAAGACAGTCAAACTGCCAAAGAGCAGATCTGATGGCAAATTTTAACAGAAGCACAGTTCTGCCCAATCAATCTTTAAGAAGTCTGACACAGTTTTATTAAGCCTTTATATTATATATGGTCACAGAATTAGAACAATATGGATCCTGATGATGTAATCATCTAAATTTCTGTACTTCAACTTCTTCCATTTTTCTTCTTAACAGCCAGTTCCTTTTTATTTGTCTCCTATTCTTTCTTCTCTATCCAAACCTTAAGTCTCTAGGTAATGCTCAACCTATACCTAAAATCTGTCTCCAGTTTTACTCAGACTGCCCACAGACACATTTTTTTGTTTGTTTTGTTTTTGTTTTTTTAAAGTGATTTGACAACATTATAAGGTATACCTTAAAAATAAACAAGCAAAACTGTGGTAGTGTAAACAAGGCAGAAACCACAGAGGGTGAGAAAACCCATGTACTTGCACACTACAGAATATTTCTCCATGTTTTGAATTTGAACTGACATATAGGCCCAACTCCTTTGGAAAAATGAGACCAGAGAAAATGACCAAGTTTTCAATATATTCAAATCATATTTAGCAGAACAAAGATGGAACTCCTCTGTCTCAGGACCTGTCTCTCAATATTACATAGCCTGCTTCATTTAGACCCCAGATACCACGCTGAAACCTACTCTGATGCTCACTGGTTACCTTTCTCCTACCCCATTGCCACCTCTTTTCACAAAAGCTTAAGTAATATAGTGACACTTGTTCACAAACATCCAAGCACTTGTTTCCTGGGTCCCATTGTTTTGGGAAACATGTCAAAGTTTAGAAACATTTTTGCAGGCTCAAGTGGGAGAAAAAAATTCCCTTTCCCTTAAATTGATGCAAGCTCTACTGACTTTACTGAGGCCAAACCAACATATACCACTTGAGAAATAGCTTCCTAAGAAAATTTCTGGCAAGAGATGAACTACAGTATAGTGGTTGCCAGGGACCTGTCATGAGAGAATGCTGGAAGACATTTGAAGAAAGTAAGTATCTTCTGGAATCCCTTCTTTAACTATAATCTAGGACTAGCAACCATCATACAAAACTTCTTTTGCTATTTGTTTATTTTTTATTACTTCATCTGATTATAATCTTTTTAAAAGCAGATAGGAAGTTTTTCCACTGCAATAAAAAGCAATCCTGGCCAAGAAAGGATTTACCCATTAGCCGCACTATCTCCACAAAGACAGCAGCCTTATTAAATTACAACTGTTTGAACAAGGTCAAGCACTCAGGGTTTAATTCAAAGTGTTTCCAGGTATAACGCTGTCAGGTCAACTTAAACAAGCCAACAGAGGCTTTGAGCTTGATTAAATATTAAAACGGAATCTTTCACATCTGTTTTTACCCAAGGATGAAATTACTGTACATCACTTCAACCAGCTCATTAATACACTAAACACATATCTTGCCTCAAAAGGTTACAGGAATATCAATGCTTTCTGAGTGCCTGCAGTGAAACCTACACAACTCAGCTAGAAGTGAGGTCATTGCATACTTTAGCAGGATGTCAATATTTCTTTATAAATGTGAGAGGTAATCAGTTAGACATAGATACATTTTAAATTAAAAGATGGGAGCCTCCAGTGAAGCTAGATCAGTTGCCTTTGATCAGAACCTTTTAATCACTCATCTCATTTTCTTTGATAGATAACTTGGTAACAGACATGGACCAGAAAGTTTGATCCAACAGTAATTACTTTTCAAACTGGAGGGCTGTCATGTCCAACTAGAAGTCTGCCTTTTTTTTCCCCCTTCTCTTTTTTTGTTTTTTAAATTTGTACAGCACAATTTTTAATTGAAACATTAAAAGGTCTATCAGGATCATCTATTTCAACACCTATCATTTCTAATGATACTTTGATGCCACGTTAGGCTAAGGGAGAAGAGAATGCATTTGAGGATACAACTTCTTTGACAATGATACATACACTGTATTAACTACTCCACATGGCATCTGCTGCCCTTTAAAGCACACCCCAAAAAAAATAGATGCTCCTCTAGCATTATCTTTGCATGAGACAGGAGACATTAGTCAAATCATGTTTCCTGAATGCAATCCATAAAATGCACAGAGACAAATGAAAGTAATCTATTTAGAGCAACAGATGAAGGACAGGACTTGGAAGGGAAGCAATGGGAAGTGTTTTGTGTCTAAACTACGCTTATCCCAGATAAGAAAATGGTCTGTAAATTTGTACACACTGAAAGTGAACTTGAAGATCTTATTCTATGACACAAAAAAACCAACTAGTGAAACTGCCACAAAACATTCAAACTTACTATGCAGTCTTAACAGCACTCTCTTAGGGCAGGGGAGGGGGAAAACACTGCTTGAATACAGATATTCTTACATAACAAATAGGAGAAACCCACTAAGAACACTTCTGAGTGCCCTGGCATCTATTCCAAGAGTCAGAACTAACATTTTAAGCACTGGTAGTTAATAAGGCATGAGACAATTTGCTTAAGACAAAATAAAATTCCAATACAACACAGTCTTCTACCACCCACTAATTCACACTTGAATAATATAATCAACTAGACCAAACTATGCTTAATGTAAAGTCAATAAATTCCTTTTTGGCTGTTGACACAAAAACCTACTGGGAATTAAACACTTGAGGAAATTAATCATTATAACACTCTGGCTCAATGCACATCTATATTGAAATAATTTGGTCTTTAATTCACTTTATTTGTAGTTGGGTTTAAAGCAGTAAATTTGATAGAAGCGGGCCTCATTAAACCAGATCCAGTTCAAACTGCCTTTCAATTAAGCTTGGTGTATTTGAACAAAGTCGAAAAAGATTCATTTCCTTTAAAACAATTGTGCATTATAAAGTAACCCAAGCAAACCAAGACCATTAATATATAATACAACAAAGGCATTTATATTTGATCTGAGCAAAACCCAACATTAATGATCTATTTGCTCTCATATTTTCTTGAGGCACAGAGATACTCTTTTCTTATTGACCACAGAAACTCACATTGACAAAAAGCAGGAAGACCACCAAAATAAAGTATCTAGAAGCCCAGGCTATGACAACCTCCCAGCTTCCTGTTTTAAGAGTTGTGTTTAATTCTTCTAACACAGATGTGGTTTAGCATTATGGCTCCCGGACTTAGTTGGCTTGGAAATCAAAAGCAGCAGCAGGTGGTTTGTGCAAAGACAGTTTGGGAGACATCACATCTGTGGGCTGGGGAAACTTGTGTAGAGTCACTTGACTGCACAGAACCAGCTAAGAGAACTATACCAACACTCCTCGCTACATGAAGAGCATGTAGCTCTTCAAGAGCAGCAGCAACTCTGCAAAAGGTGGCAGCAATCACAGCTCCATATGTAGCTGCCAGGACACACTGAGCAGTTCAGCAGCCTGGGCATGTCTCCAGCTTAAAGTCTTTACCCCAGTTTCTCCCAGGACAGGGCATGACGGTCATTGTATATTATCACATGAGCCCTGACGCCTGCATAATGCAGTATGGAAACCTCTGGCGAAACAGAGATAATTACACTAAAAATGTGCTTAAAGAACATGTGCAGTAACTCAAAAGCATAACGTTAATCGCTTCCACACACATTTACCTTCCTACTCTGTTCTAGCTTAAGAGATGAGACAGGCAGTACACTTTATGCAAAGGGACTGCTTGCTCTCAGGTAGGCACTCAAGCAAAATCCTACACGATATGAGTAAACTGATCTACCTAGTGATGATTTCTATTTTCTCAAAGTGCACACACGTCATCCACTTCAGACAGAATAAATCTTTGATGTGATTTCAAGAAGTGGGCAAGTTAGAAGTTAAGTTTTTATCTTCCCAAGACAATGCTGTGTCCTGTCCCATCCCCTCTGCTTTCACTATGCACAGTTCATGCCTCCACGTCCCCTCTTTTGGAAACAGAAATATGCTCCTGTGTAATATCAGGCCTTACTATGAGATACACTACAATACCTACACCACAACTGAGTTGCAAATAGTGGTCACATGTTAGACTGGGGTGGGAAGGAAGAGAGGGATAACCTAGCATGAAATGCAACAGTATTCTTAGCAATTAAAAAAAAAAAAAAAAAAAGCAAAAATCCCCACTCACCCCGAGCCCTTATGAAAAGGTTTTCCCATTCTTTGAAACAAACGACAACTACTATCCAAAGCTATTTAGTCATGCTACTTTCAAAGCAATCCCAGTAACTACTACAGGCAGGCAATGAAACTACTCTGCATGAGAAAATACAGGACACCACAAATAACAGACAGAGGTGCCAAAAAACATGCCAGTGGGCAGAATGCCCTCAAAAGTACATCCTGATCATTGCAGCTTTACAGCACAGTTTTCATCAGAATAGTCTGAAAAGCAGTCTATGCAACAGCAAACTGCTCCTTTACAGCCTGAAGGCAGAGACACCGCTTTACTTCCTTCCTCTTGCAGGAGTAGTTACAACAGGAAGGTCATCGGCAACAGCACAACCTATGGGGAATGCAGAGCTCTGATTCTTATAAACATGGCAAACTTCTAGAAGACATGTGATGAAGACTAGCTGTCACCAAGTCAGGATGGCAGAAGAAGGTCTTCTGGCAGCAGATTAGTTTTGGAATTTAAGATCCTTAAGATGGACCAGAAAACCAAGGACCAGCTCTGCAGGAAATACAAAAATTTCTCAAGGTTTAATTTTTCAATAGGGAAAGTTCAGTAAATGCAAAGCTTTACTGAAAAAATAAAAAAATAAAAAAAAAAAAATTTGAAGGTGAAAAAAAAGCAGGAGTTGGAAGGCTGATGACCAGAGCCAGTCACTTATAATCATTACATGTTATCTAAAGATTTCAGTTAAGCATCACAGGTAGGCACTGAGACAATGACAACTCCGAAAGTTCTCAGCATGCACAGAGCATTAGCTAATTCTCTATCACTTTAACCATCAGAATACTTAAGGTGTTCCAGGTAAACATGTAACTTCACAGATTATAAATACTAGACCAAAAGGAGGCCTTCCTCATAACCTTTAACTCTCCATAAGGCTTAGTCTCGTATACTTTTGTGGCTCCGAGTTCTGAATTGGGATTCAAGTGCCTAGAAATCCTTGCCCACCTCTGAAACAAGACATCCTAACAGGGTTAAGTGATGTTCAGGATTCCACAAATGAGCAATAAGGAAGTGTGATAGTGCAAAGACCATTCCTTAAGTTCTTACGACAAAAAGAACAATCAATAATCACCTAATTTGATGATCTAGATAAGGGGATTGAGTGCACCCTCAGTAAGTTTACAGATGACACCAAGCTAGGTGGGAGTGTTGATCTGCTTGAGGGTCGGAAGGCTCTACAGAGGGACCTGGACAGGTTGGATCAATGGGCCAAGGCCAATGGGATGAGGTTTTATAAGGCCAAGTGCCGGGTCCTGCATTTCGGTCACAACAACCCCAGGCAACGCTACAGGCTTGGGGAAGAGTGGCTGGAAAGCTGCCCAGCAGAAAAGGACCTGGAGGTGTTGGTGGACAGCCGGCTGAACATGAGCCAGCAGTGTGTCCAGGTGGCCAAGAAAGCCAACAGCATCCTGGCCTGTATCAGGAATAGCGTGGCCAGCAGGACAAGGGAAGTGATGGTGCCTCTGTACTCGGCACTGGTGAGGCCTCACCTCGAGTGCTGTGTTCAGTTCTGGGCCCCTCACTACAGGAAGGACATTGAGCTGCTGGAGCGTGTCCAGAGGAGAGCCACCAAGCTGGTGAGGGGTCTAGAGAACAAGTCATACGAGGAGAGACTGAGGGAACTGGGAATGTTTAGTTTGGAGAAGAGGAGGCTGAGGGGAGACCTCATTGCCCTCTACAACTACCTGAAAGGAGGGTGTAGAGAGGTGGGTGTTGGCCTCTTCTCCCAAGGGACTAATGACAGGACCAGAGGAAATGGTGTAAAGTTGGGGCAGGGGAGGTTTAGATTAGATATTAGGAAGAATTACTTTACTGAGAGGGTGGTCAGGCACTGGAACAGCCTGCCCAGGGAGGTGGTGGAGTCACCATCCCTGGAGGTATTTAAGAAACATGTAGACATGGCACTTCAGGGCATGTTCTAGTGCCTGAGATTGTTGGTTTGCATCTGTTGTTTGCGGGTGGGATGGTGTGTGGTTGGTTGTTTTGGTTTGGTTTTGGTGTTGTTTGTTTTTGTGGTGGGTTTGTCTTTTTTTTTGTTTTTTGGGGTTTTTTTTTTTGTTTTTTTTTTTGTTTGTTTTGTTTTGTTTTTTTTTGTTTTTGTTTTTGTTTTGTTGGCTGGACTCGATGATCTCAAAGGTCCCTTCCAACCAAGAAGATTCTGTGATTCTGTGAATGACTGTCCTACTGAGTTTCTCCTACCCCTCACATGACTTTCTCCTAAAATCATCTCACAGGTGAGGAACACACTGACACTACAGGTTCCAGGACAATTTTGTGAGTGATTTCAGAAGGCTATCACACAATCTGTCAGTAATAAAAGCCTGGTTTATTGTAGTGGAACATTGTACCATGCCATTTGTTACAGCAACCCTGCATCTTTTGGCCCAAGCATCTGCAGCTGGCTGCAGCTATCACCAAGTTATTCATCTAACTTGGAAAAGACAAGTGAAAAACACCAATACTGCTGAACAGCTGCCTGTACCTGCAGAAAGGAAGTTGCTCTCAACAATTAATATCGCCATTACAAAGTTAACAGTACACAGAAAATTTTCTCCTTTCACCTTTCTTTCATTCCCTGCAGTCTTCTGTCTTTTCCCCTCCACTCCCACTGAATCTTGCACCCTAATTTTCTATTTTTAAAATCAGTATCTGTCAGTCTTCATAAGACAAAAAGGTTGGTAAACCACTGTATGAGTGATGCAAATATATATATATGTACACAAATATACATTTGTATATGAATATATATATAAAAATAGAGTATCCCAAAGCACACAGAAATCACTTCCCAGAAGAAAAAAAAAAAAATCTCTTCCCTAGAAGCTGTTTAAAATGGTTATTTGCATTAATTCCTGAATTGCTACTGCTAAGCAGCATTAGAACGTAAAAATCACACTCCTACAGTTTTCTCCTCTTGAGATTTACAGTTAAATTATAAGAAAAATACTTCCTGGTTAAATTGGACAGATAATGCAATACAGCTTTTATCAAACCAATAAATATGTTATAATATACAAGCCTCTGGCCCTAAGAGACTTCCTTCTTCAGGTGCTGGCAGTTCATAAATTAGCTCATTTGTAGCATAGAAAAAGCTTCATAATTAGTACCTAGTTTATCATTAAAACCTTGCATTCACTGTATGATGTCACAGACTAATGAGTCTGGCTCTCATTTACACACTCAATTATTTTCTGGCATCTCAGTACAGTCGATCCCATTATTTCCTATATAATTGACCAACTTCAACAGCTGCAATTCTTCTCTTGTAAATACAGAACACATTGCACAAGACAGGATCACAGTTATCACTCTTAAAATAATTCCACATAACGTACAGTTTAAGTTTGACAAGGCTTAAGATGCTTTACCCTGCAGCCAGCTAAAGTTTGATTTAAAAAGCACTGTACAGTAATTAGATTTAAACCACAGAATTACTTAAAGTACCACACTCATTGACTGGTAGAGCTTTTACTGCAATAGATTAGACTCATTACTTAGAGACTGAAAAGCAGCTCAAGATTCATTTACCTCTGGTACTAGAAATTAATACATTTACTTCTGATTACAGCAGTGAATAAGACATGCGGATAGAAGTTATGTGGGTCCAGCCATGCCATATAGCCTCCTGGACCAACACGAAGCAGGAGCATCCTAGCTGACTCAAATCTCAATTTGCTCAACATGCTAAATCCTCCTAAATCCTTATGGGAAAACCTAGAATGCACGTTCTCAGAAATTCTTCTACCCAAACAGCTTCAAACAGCAACCCCCTGTAGCACAGACATGGAAGACAATGGAAGATTCAGTAAGTATTTAATTTTAAATAGCCATGAGAAAACCAAAGATGTTTTCATTTACTTCCGCAAAATCTTTATCTCTAAGAACAAGATCTGAGAAAATACCCGTATCTTGTTCAGCATAAAGGATCTGCAAGTCTGAAAGCCAAGAAGCCCCTTCTTATTGGCCCTGAACAGATGTCATGAATGGCCTTCAGTTAATCAAAGGAGAAAGAGTAGTAGAAAAGACAGTATTCAACAGCCTGCAACTGTACTGTACAGTAACCTTTATCCCTCCAAAGCAAAAACCAACGAGAAAAGCATGCTTTTCAAAATCTAACAGTGTGTATACTGCTGTGCATATGCACAGAAGACAACTTTCACAGGAAGGTAGTGTTTTCACACACACACACTTCTACACTTTATTTTATAGCAGCTTTTTGTTATGGACTTCTGGGGTTTTATTAATACTGTTTTCACATCAGGCATATTCATGATGGCTTGGGATTTCAGAAAATTTTGTTTCAACGTTTTGTTTTATATTGCTAGAAACAAAACAAAAAGGCAAAGAGCAACAAAGCTGCTTCTTGCTAGTAGGTAAAAGGCACTACCTTCTAGTTGTTGTACTTCTAATTTGTCAACTGTGTCACTCAGGACATTTTCCTCCAGAGAAAACGTACTTTACCAAGGATAACACACTAGCCAAATATCTCCAGAACTTTTCACAGACAGGTGTCCATCAGTAGTGACGACAGTTGAAAAGGTGTCTCAAGCATCAGCTGGTATGGTTGCATTGTCTGAAGCATCATTCAAAAGAAGCTATATAATCCATGAGGAAAGGGAAAAAGAGAGAGGGAGGAAAGATTCTGCCTGAAAACCTGTAGAGTGCACTTAAGTTTTGATTTGGCATTCCTGTTTTACACCATTCAAGATACTTCAGGTTTTCACCCCATAAAAGAATGATGATACTTAAGGTCCCTATGGATCTTGCACATAAAAATCTGCACTGACCAAATTCAGGAAGTCTTCAAAATTAAGGCCAATACCTCACCCAATTCTACAGTATGGCCACATGATAGAACAGCGTAGCAGTGTAACGGCTCTGTAGCACAGCATATTTTTCTTCTGGCCCAAGGTTTTATCGTTTAACATAATGATTTTCTCATTTATCAATGTGACTCAAATATGTGTCATAATTGATAATCTGCTACAAATACAAAAGAAAACCAGCAGCAAAGCCTTACAGCAAAAGAACAGTATTTTAATTGTATGACATTACAATTTTAGTATGCTCTTAACTTTTGCGGAAGGAATTGACCTTTGTAGTACAATGTTAGGCACAAAACAGGAAGTTTTTAGCACTCCATTAAAAAGATTTGAATATTTGTGCTCAAGACATAAATTCAAACAAGACAACCTTAAGAGAAATGTATTCTTTAGACATGGACAAGGCAGATAGTAAAGCTAGTCTTCAGATTCCTGTTATCAGTGACAACAAAACAAATTCCGAGTTAGTTACCAGCATATATCTGTTAAAATCATATACATATGAAGCTAACAGCTTGTTCCTCTATAAAGAAACATCACTTTATAGCTTGTTATATTCTGGAGAAGAGTTAGGATCTTCTTAAATTAGGTAATTATTTCAGATGTTAATACAGTACTACAGAAAGTGCTTCTGCGGGATAAATCAGGCTACTCAATTCTGAGTAATGTTCTATTAACAAAATTCTATCCGTTTTTTTTGCAGAACAGTTCTCTCCTATAATTTCAGTTAAAGCCTTTCCATCCTCAAATAAAACATCTGCATGACCTCTCAAGACAGAATCTTCTCCCGAGTCTCTAAAAAAAAAAAAAAAACCAAACCACACTATCTTCACTGCATTCATTTGGTCTTTTGATTCTACTCTAATGGATTATCTATTTAATTTAGCCACAATTTTATCCAGTGTTATAATTCACGATCAAAGAAAGATTATTTTAATCCAGCTATAAAAGCTTGAGGTCTTGAGCTAACACACAAGATAGAACAGGTGAAGCTTTAGAATCTGGCTACTACCACTGCAGACCCTGCAGCACAACCAACATACCACAGACAGGACCCATCAGTCCCTTCCCAAGGCTTTGGAAACTTAAGCACTGCCTTAAGCCTGCATTTTCTAGTCTGTTCTACTCTAGCCAAGAAATACATACCCTGTACTCAGGGCCTCAACCCAGCTACTTTTTAAGCTGTGTGAAGTAATGATGGAAGGCAGGTAGGTGGTGGGAGAAGCTACTGCCAGTGAAATAGAAAGGTGAGAAAGAACGATTTTTCCTCTCCTTCAGGGGATGAACAGTCCAACACTTACCGTGTATGTTTCTCATTTCCCCAAATTATTTTAAGCTACATATTAGAATATTTAAGTCTTCAAAAGAGCCTAATAAAGATTATGACATGACGGGAAACAGCATGAACTCTACTGTGTCCTATACCACAATGGTAAACTCACATCATAGTTGGCTTTTTCCTTCCCCTAATAATAAGCAGTGAAACCACAATACCCATGTTAAGATCTTATCAGTTAAGGTCCCCTCCTGAGAAAAATTCAGGAACGGCTGTACAAAGCCATGAACACTACTGAGCTTGAAGTTTCTGAAGTAGCCACAAATTTATAAAAGAAAGAATGAGGTCTATCCATCTGGACACAATATTTGGGCCTCATCTGTCACTTGTGGTATTTGTATTAGTGACTTCCAAATTAGCACTCTGGAGAAGTATTCAAGTGACTACAAAAGTAACAAAAAAATCCCAGTATACTGTTTTCACTGATGCTGATAGCACCTTTTAAGTATAGAGTCTGAACACAAATTGGTAATTTAGCAAAAGAACCCGGAGAAAGTAGCTGAACTGTACATAGTATGAACAGGTTTTATACAGATTATATGTTACTGCCTCCCACCTTCATAACAGGACGCTTCTCAGCACCTCCATGGAAGCTGCTAATCATGTACTTACTACAGCTTTTCCCTCAAGCTTTACACTGGTGAGGCTACACAACAAACACCAAATCTCAAAAAATGTCTTCAATGCATTTCTACTAAATCAGCATTAAAAGCCCTGTTTAAAAACAAACAGCCAACAAAAAACACCCCTATGTTTTGCTATTGTTTTCACTAAGCAGTTGTCTGTTCTAGATTATACTGCTCTTAGAAAAGCCTGAAAAGTGCTTGGAACCCCAAACCTATGAAACAAAAAGCCAGGCATATAGCAAAAATACCAAACCTGTCTCCTGTGGCAATAATCAGGGAGGGAATAGGTGCTGACAGTAAGTATAAGCTGTATCAAATAGACCTGTGATGGAATTTAATAGATCTACTACAAAAAATATTTTTGTAGGCTAAATATTTACTGTTTTGTGAATACAAATGAGTTAAAACCGCAAATAAAACACTAACATTATTTTCTTGTAGAATTACTTTAAAATCTCTGAGCAAAACTGGTATTTTTACTTTTATATAAAAGTCAACACATCAACAGACTACAAGAGAAAAAATACACATTCCTATAGCCCTTTACAAGCAACAGCTGCGGTCTTAGCTTGAAATGTCATTCTAAGTCATGCTTTCCTGTTGCCGTTGTGCTTGTATCAAAACATTAGTCATTGTACCTCTGCTAATATCAGCCCCAATCAAGAATTTAATTACCCTCTCTTACAGGCTTTATAGTCTAACAGCCTGTTTTCCATAGAGCGATATAATAAGGTAACATACAATACTCCCTGTAGTACCTCCTCCTGGTGAAACTCCTTCCAAAAAGCTGTTTAAATTTAATATTAAGTAGTCAGGGTTTTTTCCTCCAACTGTAGCATTTTGCAATATCTCATTAAAAAGCTACCCAAAAGCAAGCACCCTTTGCTAGAGAACTTGAGGTGAACGGGACTCCTAGATGACACAACAAAGTAAAAGGTCCCAAGTTGTAACAAGTGCCACCATGTGCAATGCCTGGCTGTGCTAATTTTGGCCACGTTATAGCACTACTAAGAAACAACAGTGCCTAAACCAAGCCGTGCCATCAGCTGTCATTTTGAACTCTGACACTAGAAGCTGGTACTTCGGAAGTTATCATGCAGCCTGCCTATCTTCATCCTTGTCTCCGACGAGGCCACAGTCCCTCACAACTGAAAGATACCACAGGATAAGCTTTTACATTTTGGTTTGCCTGAAGAAAGCATTAATAATCAGTTTACCTTACATCACCCAATATATTCTAGGAAAGGTTGCTAAGAGATGAAAGATTTGATTTTCATATATACTATTATGCAATAGTTAGTTTTAACATTGTAGCAGCCACACAGATGCTGAGCAGGCCATTTTTTAAAGTGTGACAGTATCACAGATTTTTATACCCTACGAACATGATTAACTTTCAAAACACGAACCAGGTCACAAAAGAAACCTGTTAGCTACTTAGCAGAAGAAGTGAAGAGGAATTCTTGGAAACGTACTGGAGTTAGATATCAGCATTTCAGTAGACTAGGGGGTTGGAGAATCTATAAAAAATTCTACTAGATACAAGAGAAGAGCGATTTCTTCAGTCTGAGAAGCTAATTTAAACATTTATGATGGACGGTATTCCACCTGTTAACACAGTATTGAGAAATGGAAGCCAATTTGAATACTAGGGCAAAAATACATTGGGAGTAATCAAACAAATATGAAGTCACTTCCTTTTTTGCATAATTTCAAAAGTGTATCATTTGACTGTGGTATTTTTACAGTGAGGAAAAACATTTCAGCTCCCAGGCTTTCTGCAAAGATTTCTTCAGACTATCGTATGTCCTTCTTACTATAGTTTTACGTAACAAATAAAATTCATTCAACTTAAAAATAGATTCATTTCTAAATTCTATAGGTCAAATACTGATTTTTACTCAGCTTTTTCATTATAATCCTAACATCAAAATACACTTTCTAGTTTTTGAACAATGTAGTTTCAATAGAAAGAGCCCAACAATACTTCTTGAAACTGTATGGAAGATGGGCAACTATTTACTGAGAGAAGTCTAGTCAGTGCATACGATTTGGGGGTTGGGAGGAAACATAAGAACCCATTAAAACATTATATACTAGATTAAAAAAAAATAAAAATAAACTAACACTTTCAAGGATGAAGTCAAAGTTACACTTAAGCAGGGCAGGGAAGATGAACCTAAGCTGGATCTCAGAAACACCTTCTCCTGTAAAGTGCATTAGACAATGACCCTTAAAACACTTAGTCCTTTTCTTTTCACCTCTTCCCCTGGAAAAGAGGAACTGTAATATCAAACATAGCTAACTTCTAAACTACTTCTAAATCTTGCTAAGAGGACTGTAATACCTTGAGAAAATGGCTTTCTGGAAGGTCCCTTAAATCCTCAATCCGTTATAATGTTACAGAAGAGAGTACATTACCCCTCTTCTACATGGCACAGTATACAAGTATACCCTTTTATATATAGTTGCTGTAACAATCCCTTATTCTAGTTACACCTATTCTTTACCCACTGTATTTCCAAAGCAACCAGATTATTCTCAAAAACCCACCTTTGGGATCCTTAAAATAGAATATCCTTGGACAAAACTATATTGATCTGAAGACCTTAACTGTTTTTTTTGAAACTCTGTAAACGCTAAGAACCCAGAAGCGTTTCCGTTTTCTGCAATCCAAGTAATTTAAACTTTACCTGGGGGATGCTCCAATTCTTTCCTCAATCCCTTTCCAAAATCTTTCTAGAAACTAAATATTTTATTTAAATCTTGAAAACGGTCTTTATTAAAAGTAACCCAATTAAAAACCTAATTCTGACTGATTTGTTTCCCCATACTTTTGAAAACAAGTTTATAAGCAAGTTTTAACATGAGAGTGAACTATCACCTTTAAATATACACCCAATAGATGAGGTGCACAATCACAAGTGTAATCCAAATTAGAGAGATTTATTTATGAACTTTATTATCAACAGATTGCTTAAACTGATTTTGAGGCAAGTCTCATCAATAAACCATGAAGTAGTTTTAAGTGGTATTTGTCACATGAGCTAGTATCAAATCAGACTTGTTACAGCAGGGAAAAAAAAAAAAAAACAAAACACAAAAACCAAAAACAACAAACAAACAAAAAAAAAGCACAACAAAAAATCCCACCAAACCAAACCACACCAAAACAAAACCCAAAACTAGTAATACAAAAAGCAGGCAGAAACAAGACTTATTTCCCTTTGCACCACTCTAAGAAAGGCAGAGGGAAACAAGTAGGGGGGAGGTAAAAACACCTCTTTGCAATCTCTTTCTGACCTACTTCCAAAAGTTTTAAAATATCAATAAGCATGTGGTGACAATCAAGTTGGAAAATACAGTTTAGTCAAAATGTTGAAGATACTGTCTTACTGGATTGCCCTGATTTCTAACACTCTGAAGGTAATACTAAATAAAAAAATTCTTACAGTGGTCCAATGCTCAGTACCTGGAACAGGACTAAATACTCTTTAGCATAATCTTTGTATTCACTAAATCCAGAATTCAACAGTAGAGCAGCTGCTCAGTGCCTGCTCTGCAGAATTCAATGAACGACAAAAGGTTACCTTAATTCAATGAGATAATCAGCACACATTTACCCACTACCAAGAGTTCTCCAACCATCTGCAAGGCGGCAGAGCTAACTGCCTATAAAACAACTGGTAGCATGCTGACATGTCCTCACATCCCTCATGTCAATGAAAATTTATCTCTTAGCAACAGCTAAAAAGAAGCTGAACTTCCAGAAATATTTCAGATGCATCATGAGCCAACAATTTATTCGTAAGTGATTTTGACTGCTACTGATCTCCAAACAGATGTCTACTCTAATTGGTAAAATCTATTAAACGCATACTTAAAAAAAAAAAAAAAGAAAAAAGTCAAGTTGTCATGGCTTAAGAAAGCAGTAACAATGGGAGTCATTATAGCTGTGCACATAAAAAACAAAAGCTAACCTTATTTAAAGCTGCTGGCCCCGAAATGATATCAGTAACACTGAAGTAAACAAAATGCATGTGTTGCTGGGAGAGGAAAAAAATTGCTATTAAGGCTACTGTCAGAAATTGAAAGATAAGACACAAGTCTTCTAAAAACTAAGAGAAATATTTTTGATGGGAAAAGCAAAACAGAAGATTCAAAGTTAAAACCTAAAACTGGTTTAGGACTTCCTCCACTGCTACACATACATATATTAAGATATTTATACTTTTACACTAAGATATTTATATCTTTACTAAGTCTAAGTTAAAATACAAGATTTTAAGGCATCAAGCTTTACAAGTAAATTACATATAAACCCTCTAAGAAAAACTGAAATTCACTTGTAATAGCAAAATATCAAGCAAATTAGAATTTTACAACCAAACAGAGATCAGGAAAGGGAAAAAGCTTGCCTCATTCATATTAGTAGCTCTTCTCTAGAAAACCAATCTTTCAGACGTCTCTTCAAAATACGTCCAAACACAATACTGAGAAAGAAATAATATAGATCATTAAGATTCAGTTTCATGTCACAGACTATGGGCAGTTCTGTTTAGAACTACACACAGCAAGTTAAATATGACATGTTCACACAATGAAGCTTGAACATCCCAGGTGTTCTTTTTTACTTAGGCAGAATGGAGCTGCAGCTGTCAAAGTCACTTTCTCAAATGAAGTCAACTCCAGCAGGTTTATTAACATAAAAACAGATAAATCCGTTTTATTTCTGGTCTAACTCTGAAAATTATTAATACCTTTTCCGTAACAGGCTGAAGGTGACTTATACACATGTTGAAAGTGTTACTTAAGAAGGTAGAGATATAGGTAAGAAAGAGAGGTGACCAAACAAAATTCCAGTACACCCCTCTCCCACCACTAGTATCTTCTAGGAGACATAAAACAAAATCTGTCAATCCTGGGCTGAATAGCAGCTGCAATTATTTCCTTAAATTCATAGGCAGAATTGAGGTATCATCTTGAATTCAGAACGGTATAAGAAGTTGGGAACATAGGGGAAGATTCCTCCAGTGGTGTATTATTCCAAATAAAAGATTCCTACCATCTATCAAATGTTCAGATCTGAAAAGATTTCTGAAAATCTCTCCTGAAAAGCTGAAAACATGCCTGCAAGATAAGCAGCTACTCACTGTTTGGTTTTGGGGGGGGGAGGGTGTGTGTGTGTTTGTGTTTTGTTTGGTTTTTTCTTTTTTTTTTTTAAACACAGTGCACAAATAAAATAAAATAAATACAGTGCAAGTTCTCCAGTAATGGTCTTCCCAGATGAAGCTTCCACCCCTCTTCAAATTTCTTTAGCTGACACTTTGGCTATTTGATGCAGCTGTCTGCAAATCTTTATCAACATAGTCCTGCATAAAGAAACTATACTGTTTTATTAGCCAACAGTTAGAAGAAGCAGACAAACTTTCGATTCAAGTTGAAAGAGAATATTCTGGGCTGGGAGAGACCTCTGCAGCATGTACCCCAACCTACCACTCAAAACAAGACCAGACGCAAATGTTACCTCGGGTTGCTCAGGTCTTTGCCTAGTTAAGCTCTGACCGCTTCTGAGGATGGAGATTCCACAGCCACCCCACAGCCACCCCGACTGTTTCACGTCTCTCCATCCTCACCATAAAGGATTTTTCTCCTTCATCTATCTGGAATTTCCCTTGCTGCAACTTGTGTCAGTTACTTCTCATCCTTTTGCCATCTGAGAAACAGCAATCTCCATTTTCACTATAAACACCCAATAGTGCTGAAAGAGGTGCTTTAACACAACAGTTCTACCAAGACAAAAAAAAGTCTACACATCTATGGTAATTTGATCTTGACTACTCCTTTCAATTGTTACTTGTAACTACTTATTCTTTAGTTAAGAACTACGTGTACTCAGTGCCTGAAACACAAGGCCACTGACATTTGTCTCCTACTGAGCCAAACACAAACACTTCGAGTTAACGTTGCCACGGATACAGGGACATTACATAAAAATTAATTCCTAAAACTAGAGTCAGTCATTTTCACCATTTTGGAAAAAACAGAGCTGTGAAATTGAAGCCAACTTCAAAAACACCACTGGTGTTGAAATTAAATGCTGGAGAGCGCATGGAAAACGTGTGGCAAACTTATCACAGTTTATACTAGCCCTCGCTTCTATTAAGGATTCTTCCTAGATGAGGAAACATCAGCCATGCCTCCCAGACAACTTTGCTGAGATCATACACAGCTTTTTCTCCTGTGCCAGAGTCCTGCTTGTAATTAAAAACAGAAGTCTCAAGCCTACTCCACCTAGTACTGCATTAGTTGGTAACTGATGGGCTGGACCACCACAACCACAAGGGAAGATAAATGAGACTCTACCCATCTAGAGCCAAAACACTTGAGAAAGTAGAAATTCCTGCACATGCATATCAATTACTGCACAGACAAGACACAAGAGTTGACAATTTACGAGTCCACAGTTTCCCTCCTCCCAAGGACTTTTTCCTTATGTGACATCTTCTCTACAGCAAAACCTGAAGTCACAATAACCCGCACAAACCTAGAAATGCAGCAGCCCTGGAGTTGCCTACTCAGACATCTTTGACAGTTCACACCATTCATATTCTAAGAAGGCTGCCTGTGCCTGCAAATTAGAAACTTGAAGCTCTTCTGCAAGAACCTGGAGAGGAGAAAAAAAACACGGAAAAATATAAGCAACAGCAGTTATAATTTCCCTCAATGAGGAAGGATATAAGCAAACAGGGAAAAACAACAACCAACACACACAAGCGATTTTGCAATCAAAGGAAATCAAACTAGTTTAAAAGTTTGTTTGTCTCTTATCAGGTAACCACAAAGGACAGCAATGGATCTGTCAGCTAAGTGGTGCCTGATTTGATGAGTGTCATCCTCAAAATTCCACAGCCACAATCTGAGCCCTAATAGTGTCATTCCGGTACACAACTGCAACTCCCTCCATGTGGTTCCAAAAAGTCTTAAGTGTCCTGACTCGAAACAGACCCTCACAATGTTAGGAACTATGAGTCTGTCCTTAAACCCAGGCAAATACAGCCCTGAATACAGAGAAGAAAGTTGTCCTTTGAAATAAGATGCTAATAGGACCATAAATGGATTCAAAGTGGCAAGGAAGATTTTTACACCAATTGAGTAATTCCTTTCTCAATGCTAGTGACAGTCTTTTGCCATTTCCAACCAACAAACTCGAAAGCTGTGGTTGATTAGTGGTTGATCTACACCTGGCAATCTTTCTTGAGAAAAAAAAAAAAATCATCTGTCAAAAAACAGCAGACAACCTCAACTGCAAGCTATCAGTTTTTCATCACCTGCTTTATAACAAAGTTCCTGCAACAAGAAACAACATAGAATTGTTATTGCATTTCAACCACCACAGAAAAAATCCTCAAGATTATCACTATTTTTGAACATAGAAGAGGAAAGACACTTAAGATAGGTAAAGATAAAGCACTGAGAAAATATGCAAGCTAGTTCGCCTTGTATCTAAGGCAGACTTCTGCTATTTCTATATTCTAGAAGGAATCTTGACAAAGGAGATATCCATGTACTGAGTAGTTACAGAAAAATTAATCTTGGGAGGAAAACTGCAAGGAGTAAAACCTCTAACTGTAGTTTAGGAATCAAATGTCACTCCCAGTTAAGACAGAAGAGTTCACAGAAAATAGCAGAGATGAACAAACACAAACAGAACTGCTGGAACTACACAGGATTTCTTTAACTCGCTGCTGTCAGTTTCAATACAGGGCTCACCACAGTACATCACACCGATTAATTTTGAAGAGAAACTACCAAGAGAATCAAATTTTAGCAAGCCTTAGGATTAAACAGCTTTCAGTATAGGGTTTGGAATCACGAGCACGTGATGCAGAACTACGTTCCAAAATACCCATCTTGGGCAAAAAAAGATGAGTCTTCCCTGACACATCTGTCGACCTGTTTCAAGTCACTGACATCAGAAATTAGAACCTACCCCCAACCCGTCCCACCTTATGAAGGAGCAGACCAATTTAACTTAGGAAATAGCAGTTTTTCATTTCCCTCCCACCATACAAGTCAAGAAAACTTCTACAAGCATGCTTCTTGGTTTGATCCAAATATGCTGAATCGCAAAATACAAAAAAGCTGCGAAAGCACGATGTATCTTTCTACAGTGGTATGAGCTGCTTCTGCACGATACAGGATGACAAGACTTTTCCCTTTCAGTTTTAAATGCTCAAAAGATGGGGTAAGTCGTTCTTCAATTTCTGGTAAGCTCCAGTATCTCAAGCATGAATAGGATCCATTTTTAAGTGTTCACTTGGCTTATGCCTGAGTTGGTACTTTTAGCATTTCAGAAGCTACAAGGACAGCAGAGAACTGAGAGAGAGCAGTAGCACCTCGCAATCATCCCAGAATTTCAAGGACAAGAGCTACACACACTGAGGTGCAGGCCACCCTTCCAAGAAATAAAGGTATCTTGTGAATTGAGATAATGAGAAGCACAAACATGAGAGTTAACGTTTGTCAAGTAACTCTTAACATTCCTCAGTCTTTTGTCATGAAGATGTTTCGAGGGGAAAAACACAGGTTGTCTCTAAAGTCAATAGTATTTTATGGACTGACAAAGGTCAAGCCTAGATTTCCTTTTTCTTTTTTTCATACCCCTGTCTACAGTCTCTTCAACTGTAGCACTGCAGAGACTCTTAAACTTACCTATCACTGTGTTTTGGTGCTCAGACTCACCCGGAGCAGACTCCACATAATGCCAGCTCAAAAATTAGGCATTATGAATATCCCCTTACATGTAAATGGATCAGATATATTGCGCAGCACTTCCTTTCTTCCTAACTTTTCTGTTTCTGCTCAGTAGAAAGTCTAGAGGGGCCAGAGGGAACAAGGTAGAGCAAGCAAAGAAGCCTCAGCCAATCATCTCTTGTTGCCTACCCACAGGAAGGCAGGAAGCTGAAAAACTGAGCAGGGAGGAGCCTGGATGCCAAGAAAGCGATTCTCTACAGATTGGCCCTTTGCCTGAAAGACAGAAGGAGGAACACCCAGTGTCTGCACTGGCACAAACTACATACCAGAAAACTGAAATTCAACCCATGCCAAGTTATACTTTGAAAAGCTAAATGCACGCAGGCCAGCGAGAACAGAATTAGGAGTTCAGAGTATGAAAAAATTAATAAAACAAGTTTGGTTTTGCATGTAAGTCAGCTTAGTAAGACAAACTGAAAATGAAAGGGTGATTAATAAAAATTGTCATGCTAAGAATCAGATGGAAACAACTATTAATACAGTTGCTGAGCTGTTCAAGACAGTGTTCAAGAGAACGAAGAAAACACAGTATGGATCAAGTCATCTCCATTTGCACTGCATCTTTCGAAATACACTCTTAAGTAGTAATTATTCTGAACATAGCAAAGATGTAACCACTGAGATATACTATACACTCCCACAGTCCTCTGAAAATGTTACACTGGCCATTGCCTCTTCACCTTTTAAAGCTGGATTTAACACTTCAAATCATGTTTAAAAATAAGTAAATAAAGAGCTGTCTGCAGCCTACAAATATCTGCTTCTTTGGGTTCACAAGCTATTTGTGCTCTGGAGATGGCTAACTCCTACGACCTAGAAGGTTTCATGCAGTTCCCAAACTGCAGAACCTTCCTAGTGTTTGTCCAAATGATGAGGAAAACAAGGAACAACACAGCACATACGTGCACAGAAAACACCATCAATGTTGCTATTCTACAGTTGACATCATTAAAGATAAATTAAACACCCACTTAAAGACTAACCATAATTTTTAATTACCACTTTACTGCTGAATTTCCAGAAGTGTATTTTACTGCATCAAAAGCTTATCAAAAAGCTAAGTATCACTCAACATGTTCAGGTTGATTTTCCTCTCTGTTCACACCTTTCCTACTAAGGTATTAGTTTTTACACTGCATTTTCTGATTAACTTACTCATACAGCCCTTTTCAGAAGATGTTGGGTGAGACTCTGAACATAAGAAGAACATGTAAGAGCAGTTAAATTGTTAAAAGTAACTATGCACTGCAACATAGTGATGTGCACAAGATCAAACTGCTGAGTAACAAATTTCCTTCTTTTTCTGCTTGTGTGTGGTTTTTGGTTTTTATTTGCAGGAAAGAAAAAAAAAAAAATACAACAAGTCTTCATCCTAAAGGACACCACTGTTTTCAGTTTCCCGTCATTGTTAAGGCGGCTGGCTGGTCCTTTAACACACTAACTTAACACTTTAAAACAGGCATCTTTTGAAGTGCTTTGATTCAAGTCACCTGTCCAGATCAAGCAAGCATCTACCTTAATGTAACAACAGAACATTTAGGATAACCGGGATTTCCTTTTGCAATGTAATTTATACTACTCATTATACTTTATATGATGTACAGGCTAGACACCATACAGCTGATGACAGCTACTGACCTTGCAGTGGAATATGTCCTTCCTATAAGCCTTGTGCTTGGATCTCTTCATACGCAAGTAAAAAAGCAACCCCTCCCCCCCTCCCAGGAATGGAAAAAGGTGGAGGAAAAGAACATTTCAATAACTGGACTGTGTATTTCCTCTTCCTGTAACTTGGAGTTGACACACCTTTATCCTGACTCTTCTGGATCTGAGCAACACTTGAAGGAAACATACCAATTTTACACAAACATGTCCTATGGATAATAGGAGGAACCATGGTAACACAAGCTATATTGCTGTAACTAGCTGCACCTATTTCTACATCTAGTGAAACAAGAGGACTACATCTAGTTGCATTGGATCACCCAGTCAATATGAAGACAAGAAAAGCAGCTCCGTATCATCACCACCAACAGGAAAATTCAGCACTTCCACCTCCCTGTTCCACAGAAGTATTTCATCGAATGCATAGCACTCAACACCCTCGTAACACAGTCAAGGCTCCACATCTGCAAAACTAACTTCAGTGGCACTGTGTTGCAATATTATCTGTCTTCTCAGCGCACCAGACACTCTGATGCCTTTGGAAGGGAAGGTGGTGAAGGAAAAAACAAAAACACACCCACACCATAACAAAACACACCAAAAAAACCCCACCAACCCTAAAACCCAACACACACCACCCACACACAGTCAGTACTTTATATCTTCTGATCACCTTTTGCTCACTCAGGAAGAAAGGTTCGGAGTCTGCATTTGGTACTGGGAGTGTGAAAGTTCAGATTGCCAAAGAGAGAGCTCTGATGCACTTCTAACGCATTAAATCTTTAACTGCCTCATCCTGATGAGACGTTAGTTACGCATTTAAAAAGTAAAAATTACTCAAACTTCCACAGTCACCTACAAAGACCTCTGCACATCCTCCTGTTCTTTCTTCTCCTCGAGGAAAGTCAACAGATACTTGAACTTCACCTCTAGTATTTAAAAACAAAAAAAAACCCCAAACAAACAAAAAGAGCCACCCAAACAAAAAAGCAACAGCTTACTTCTGCTAGCTATATAAACAGCCAAAGAAACTTTGAAACACACCGGTCTCTTCAAAGACTAGCCATTCCTGAGAGATGCCAGTTGGCTGCATTTTATTGTGTAAAATTCAATAAATAATCTTGACATGCCCATACTGCCACTTAAATACTTCCAATAAAAATAGCCTAACAGTGTTGTTCAGCTTATTCATGAATTACCATCAGTTTCAAATGAACAGTCACCTCCCAATAACAGACACCTATTTATAGTTACTTTCAGAACTGTTCTTTGGGTGTATTTGAAGCCATGCAGCTTGAAGATGAGCAAAAATCCCATATTTAAACAAAGTCTATATATAATGTGCCCAATAACCTGTGCCACAACTAGTACAACTAAGCAGTGCACTACACTGATATCCAACCACTGATTTGTCAACCTTGCATCAAACCTATTTTTGTCAGGAAAAAGCGTGTGCTGAACAGTTTTTAAACACACAAGTCACACTGCTAATTTTGAGGCACCCAAATGAAAGCTTACTTCTTGCCAAAGCACTTGCTAGAGAACAGATTTGTTTGGCTAACTTCTAAAAGACAGATTTATCCTTATACCAGTATTTTAGTATGGGAGTAACGGCTTTGTCAGCACCGTGACCCAACTCACGTTCCTTGCAATGGATGCCAGTCCCAGTAGGTAGCCTAACTAGGGAGATGTTTGTTTCCACAGAATTCATATGAAGTATCACAGTATTAAACTATTTTGGTTGCTCAGTACTCCAGCCTTCAAATTTTTCATGCCACTAGAGTATCAGAATTACAGAAAAATCTCTGAAAGTACTTAAACAACAGACAGCTTTATTTCTACCAGCAACTAAATCTTTATGGTGTATGGCTATAGCACCAATCACACAGTAAGCAACACTCCCGAATTTCCATTTTGATTATTGGACACGAAGCCCCATGCATCCTTCAAATACCTAAGAAATCCAATTTGACAAAAACAGATAGATATCCACATAAAAGCAACCATATTTAACATGTATTTAGAGAAGCTCACAAAAAATCAACCTACAGGTACCAACATTTGTAGTGTCACCTCTGACAGTTCCACAAGCAGCTGTTCTTGTAGACCTCACTAAATATTTCTAACACAATCACTTTCTATTCCGCACCCTCCAGAGCCTTACAATCAGCTGAAGAAAAAAGGTAAGTGAAAACCATCATGCAGTTTCTAGGTGACACTAATGGCACCTGTACAATGGCAAAGTTGTCTGTGTTATTCCATGCCAAAAAGAACTGTCACCAAAATTTTACCACTGAGAAGCCAAAAAACGAAAACACCAAACCATCAAATAGTCGAAGTGACTCAATTCAAATAGAACAGGTAGCTTCCCCCCCCTCAAGTACACTGAAAAATTCAAAACACACTTCACCATGCTAAATGGGGAATGATCAAAGAATGCCTACAGACATGTCTTTGACACTATCCTTTCATAAACAAAACACTAATTGACACCCCTTTCTCCCTCAAGGCTTAAACTCTGTGATTAACCTGAAAACAAGGCCCAAGTAATAACAAAAATAAACCCATGCAGGAAGTCCAACAAAACTGAAATAGGAGGATTCTCCAGTTAGCTCGATTTGTCACTCTGACACCTTCACTTATGTTCCTAGAATATTTACATTAACTCCAGGTTCCTGTTAACTATACTTGTAAAGCTAAGTATCTACATACAAATATCTTTTAAAATAATAATTCTAACCATCTTAAATATCAAGAGTTCTACTGGTAGCATTTCAGATGGTGTTCAAATGACAAGAAAAATCAGTACATCCAGGCACAAAATAAATGTGAAAGGCCACAATCAAATCACACTGCAGATTACAGCAACACCAATCTGTCAGGCAAAGACAGAACAATCTCAGACCTAGAAGAGAGCATACAGCTGTACTCCTCCCTGCTGCTCTGTTTATCTACTGAAAATCCAAAGAGCAAACTATCCAACACAGAATGGCAAGACATTGGGAGCTAAGCAAACTTCCTTCCCAGAACAGATTCTGCATGGATCTTTTGACATGCATCCTCACTTACATACATCTAAACGGGTAAATAAAGAACAAAAAGAACCATTATTTTTGAATGAGGTAAATAAACAAAGACCAACAAGAATAATTTTTGCATTACTACATTTGCTCTCATTTTTCAGACTTACCTGGTCTTTTTCATGGGGTAAAAGGCTGACGGGTGGAAGAGAAGCGGGGAAAGTGCTGGAGTACTTTGGAGCTCCTTTGCTTTCCAAACTGCCATAATTCACTCTATACTGAGGTCCATCCTTCAGTAATCTCCCATTGTTCACAGCACGCTTGGCCCCCAGGCGCAACCTCTGCTGAAAGGCAGGATTGTTGAAAATATTTGCTAGGTCATTTTGACTTCTCAAATACTTCTCTATATTTTTCAGGGAGGAGCCATTTGGTTCTTGAAGCCCTTCAATTGCTCTTCTCAAAAGTTTATTCCAATCCACATTACGAAGCTCATTACAAGCTCCTCTAGATCCCTTAACTGATTTAGGAATAGTGCCAGGTTTAGCAGATGAAAACCGTCCAGGATTATCTGGGTCCTTGTAGGATGCAAGGCCTTTGTTGGTAACTTTAAGAATAGAACCATCTTGAACGCTAAGTTCCAACTGTTCCGAAACAGTCTTCTTATCTAATCCATGGGAAGCACAAACAGCATGACATATTCTCTCTTCAGAAGGCCTTTGCTTTTGCTTTTTAACTTTTTGTATAGCTTCAAGAATCCACTCCGTATAAAGAGGGTTCGCAAGTTTTACCATGGTTGACCAGTAATTGTTTCCAGCCAAGGGTTACCCATAGAGGTTCCTCCTTATCCTTTTAGCAGATCTTTCAGAGATTGTTCACACCTCAAACACAAATCAAAGGATTCCACACACTGCTTGGATGCGTCTCAAAAATATCCATCCTGAGGAGTCAGAAAAGGCTGGGAAATATCTGCTGACCAAAGCTTCCAATTACTTCACCGGTAAGGAAGGGTAGAAAGGATTCATTTGTGATGATACTGGTACATCCTTACAAGAAAGTTTGTTGCAACCTTTAAAAAGAAAAAAGAAGAGGCAGGGAAAGAATACAGTTAGTGCTGAAGTAGTAAAAAGAAACAGAACGCAGACATGCATTCACACTGTAGATGTTGCATTATGCAAAAATCTTTGTGAGATTATATGAAATGTTCACCAATTTCCCTATCAAACAAGTCATCGTAAAATCCTTCCACTTCTCATAACATTCAGTGGATCTAGTTTTTCTAAATTCCATCACCCCAACCCTTAACCTGTCACTGATTTGCTGGACAATTTTCTTTCAGCCAGAGATCTGAAAATATTCTTCAAAACAAACTGTCTACAAATCATTTCTACACCCACTGATATAAGGAAGTTACTACCTGGATGGATTATACATGCACTAAAAAACCAAACAAAACAAAAAAAAAAAAACAACACCACAACAAAAAACAATCCTCAACTGATGAAAGTCAAATTATTAATTTCTTAATTATTTATTATTTAATTACAGCATGCTGTAAGTGCTATGCCATATGTTGATTATACAACTCAAAAATAAAAAAAAAATATCAGAACTGAGTTACTAGGAGCACATCTTTCACTAATACCTAGGTACCCTACAACACAGAAAGGAATCACAGTCACTTATTCTAAGGCACACATTTTTGATACAAACTCTTAAGAACAGAAATGAAAATGAACTAACAGAAGGCACAAATAAATACACTTGTCAGCATTAAGACATATATCATTAAGTCACAAAATATGTTTCGGTGACTCACAGTTTAACAAAGAATTTTATTTATTTCTTATGGAATAGATTACTCCAATAGAAAATTCAGTGGCTATAAAAACTTAGGTAAGAAACCTGAAAGAACATCTTGATTGGGAGTTTATTCATTCTGCAGGACAATATATGAAAAAAAATTGTATTAAGAAAAACTACATAAATTAAACTAAGACAGTAGGTACCCAATGAATAAATATATTTGAGGTATTAGGTTTTTCTGCCATGAAATGTGAGGGAGAACTTTTGAAGGCATTAACAGAATTGTGTAATTACTTCAAATCAAAGGAAAATAAATAAAAACCAGAAGTGGAAAATCTTCATTTTCAATACATGGGTTGTCTTGTAAAGTAGAAGATTCACCTGTTTCACAGCAAAATCTAGAACTGAGTTAATCTGAAACTACATTTATAAAGCCATGGCAAGCAGCCTATAACTGACTATAATATATATGATTATATATGATTATACAAGCCTCGGACCTCATTTTTATTCATTTATTCAAGTCATCTTGCATATCTGTAATTTACCTAAGTTTTAAGCATGATTAACAGGGAAAAAGAACCACTGAATTGATGCAGCAATTTAAATTATTTTCAACTTGTTCAAAAGATTCCTCTGCGACTGTGAAGAGAATGAATACAAAAAACACTTTTGGTCCCATATCTTTTCCTCCCTCTCCTCTACCCCTTCAAAAATCTCTTTAAATATAAACTCTATATCCCGTTTCACAGATTCCTACACCTAGGCAACAGGATTAGTAACAAAAAAGCAGCTGGTTATTGGTGAATAAAATTCTTCTATACCCAAATAGAAATATTAATGAATCCGTTTTATGAATTTGTCATTCTTGAGGTCTGATTGAAGCTTAGGCATTTTCAGATTTATAAATAAGGAGTTTCATCTGAGTGCCAGAACGAAAAGACACATTCCTGATTCAAATGCAGGCCATGGATGTTCAATTGGCTCTCATACTGAACTCTCCTGATCTACCTAAATTGGATCCTGTTTCTTGCTTCCAGTCTGTACTCATGCAAGTTATATTTGTTAACAGTTATCACAAACACTTGAAATACACAGAAAACAATATCTGTAAACAAACAGTTTAATCCAGCTAGCAAAAGCCATTCTTTCTCTAACAGCATTGTTTATATTCACTGTTTTCAGATAATTCCAAAATAATACTGTAGCTGCAAAACGTAGACAAATATAGGGAAGAAAAAGTTTCTGTGGTATTATGAATCCTACAGATTCTCTCACAACTCTGACACTGAAAAATACAATAATGCAACAAAGCAGAACTCCATATATAGTGGAGGCTCACTCACATTGAGACTACTTTATACGCTCTGCCTATAGAAGTTCTCTGCAGCTACATATAAAGCCCCAGATTCTTAGAAAGCTACTTTTAAGTTTAAAAGTTATTTAGTTAGGCTGTTCTACTCTGAGTCTTCATGAAGATAGTCAGTACTTAATTAAACGCTGAACACTGCATTTGCTGAGTCAGATGTACTTGCCTCATTTTTAAGCCTACTGCAGTACTGTTGTATTAAATTTCATACAAGCAACCACATCACTTCCATTACATTCCAGAACACACAGTGCAGGGTCTGTTCCAAGCACCTGGACACCGATGAACATTTCAGTATAAACACTGCAACTTGTGGGTTACAGGAATTTTTATTGGCCAGTGATTGCGGCAAAAGGTGAGCATAAACCTGTATCTTCATGTAAAGTCTGCTGCTTGGTACAGGAATTTCACAGCAATATACATTCAGAACTACATTTTTACTTATTTACTTAAAACTCCCTACGTATAATACAACCTCCTGCATACTATTGCCTACTAAATCAACACCAGTTGAGTGTATCAGCAGGAGCACAGAGTTTCCAACACACACGGCAGGCTGTTCCAACAGAGAAAATGAAGACATCTTAAATTCACACCTTCCAACTGAATCAAAGTTCATTCTGCTTTAGAAAACCATGCAAAGCTCATCTGATCCAATTTTGGAATTGTTTTATGACAAGTTAAGAGTTTCTGTTATTCTGCCACTTTGACTGGTATGTACTTGAAAAGTAGCACCCTGACCTCCACAACTGACGGAAAAAGTTCTACCATACATAAAATTCAGAATAACCTCTCAATAACAAACATCTTTGCCGGCAATGTAATTCAGCTAAGAGATCCTGGAGCCATAAGTTAAACAGGTCTTTCACATACCAAGTAAGGACAGATTGATCCAAGACTAGCAATACAGAGATATATACACGTACACGCTGAGTGACTGCGTAAAGACAAAACAAACTTTCCAGATTAAACATAAGAGGACACACGTAAGTTCAAAGTGACATTCACATTTCTAAGTTTAGAACTTAGTATCACCAAAACCACAAAAAGGTAGTTATACATCATTTTATATTAAAAGTGTGATGCTTACCCAAACAGATTTTGAGGAAATACCAATTTTTAAGAGTGATCACAAATTAGGAGACAGCACTCGTGTATATTTATTAATTTTCCTCCCCTTGTAATTAAATAACTTATAATCAAACGTGCAACAGTACCTATCCAATCACAGATTAGATTTTCCAGTGCACTGTTAAGTGCACAGGACCACTTCCAACATGGCAAGAGTCATTAAGCTCTTTCTATGTCATATTTCAGCTTCTACACTCTATGGTATTTTATTTTGAAAATACAAACGTTTGAGAAAGTCTGGTTGCACTATATTCCTGGTCAAGTCTGTTAACAAGTCTGCTACTGAAAAGCTGCAGAATATAAGCATTCGGAGGGTTAAGTACAATACATTACCTTTTAAACATGAAAAGCCATCTCTAGTCAAGGCTTGTCCCTTTACCTAAGTCATAAATTATCAGATAAATACAAAGAAGTTGCAAAATTGCAGCCTGGGATTTAGAATGAATGCAAATATGTCCTTCATAAAGCACACACCTATTGTACATCTGATTCTAATTAAAGAATGCACTGACTGAACATGTCAATCCTAGGTGTCATCAGTAATCCTATAATCCTGTAATAAGGTTTTTTTTAGACTGAACTAGTATCTGGAATTATTTCCAAGTGATCCAGATTGTGAAAACAAGCTATCTAGTCAGACAAAAAAAACAAAAAAAAACCACCACCACCAAACACAAAAAAAAGCTTCCCCCACAAGAAACTGAAGTTATTACAGAAGTATCCAAAAGCATTTCACAAAATATAATCTAAAGTCTTTTTTTGGAGAATTTCATTAAAAATATTTGGTTTGGCTGTCTTAAATGCAATTGGACTTAAACTTTTAAAGACTGAGATTAACACAGCTACCAAAAAAATAAAGGCGGGGGGGAGGAGGAAAGAGAGATGACAGCAACTTGTGCAACCTGCCGGTGACCTGCGAAGCACAATTTCATTCTGCTCCCTCCTACCTGCTCTACACACACTCGGGAGAAGCAACAGCAGGCCAGCTCTCTGCTGCAGCATCAGGGTCAGGTAAGGATTGCAGCAGAGGAGGAGGAAGAGAAGATTGCCATTGCATTCAGTAAGCTTTTTGCCATTTTTCCTTTCCTCCAAGCTATTCCTTAGAATTCTGCAGCTAATCAACTCTGTATTCCACCCCCATCTCAATTAATGATGCAAAAGAGGCAAGATACTTGCTCCCCTATTGCAAAATACAGGCACCTACAAAGAGGCAGAGCAAGAGCAGATCCTGGCATGGACTCCCAGCACACATGACGCTCTTAAAATTACTCAGATCATGAAGCCAGCTATTGTATTCTTCTTTGTAGACAAAATACAGTTTTCAATTAACCAAGGAAGGGCAGTGACACTTGCACACGCTTTGAACAGACAGATGAGAAGACATTATAATAACTTCAAAACTACCCCAAAAGACTTGGGGGCGTAGGGAGTAAGAGTGATACAACTGATGAAGCGCTTGCACTCTGCAATACCCCACAAGCTAGATTAAGATCATATGCTAAAAAGCAGTTGACAACATGACAGCAGCAAGCACCACCAGAGGAAACAGCACCAGCACAACATGACACCAGCAAAACCACCCAAATTCACCCTTCCCACCCTCTTCCACGGTAGTTCTGAGCACTTCAAAATACAGTACTAGACAACATGAAGGAGCATAGGAAGGTAATATTCACTGCCAGCAGTTAACCTGGGAAGAAGGTTTCGCTGAAAACATTTCTTCTTGGGATAGTGATTTTCAACACAAGGGCAATCTGCTTGCTTCTTGCAGAGCGGGCTATTTTCAATGCTCAGTGACAGAATGCTAAAGGTGAGGTCTGGGCAAAGAAAATACAGCGTGAACATCACTTCTGAAACGTGGCTTCAGAACCTTGAATATTCCCCTCCCCAACTTACTTAAGGTTTTTGCAGTATACCCACGCCATGGAGATTCGCAACGCCTAGTGCCTAGCGCCAAGGCATTGTTGTATCTGACAGGGGCCGAGCTGGGGCTGGCTTTGGAACCCTCCAAGCCTTCCTCCGGGATTTTTCATGTCAAAGGCAGAACCCCCCTCCCCCAAGCCCGCAGGCTCTGCTCCCCGGGGCACGGCGACCCCGCAGGACAAGCCGGTCGGGGGAGGAGGGCGGCGGCGCGCACCTGCACCCACCCCACGGGGGCAGCGGCCGCGCCGGCCCTCCCCGCGCCGCGCCCGCGGGAGGCAGGCCGAGAGGGCCCCCCTCTCTCTCTCTCCCTCCCTCCCTCCCCGGTACCACTCACCTCGGCGGGACCGGGGCCGCGGGGGGAGGAGCCTCCTCCAGGCGCCGCAGCGGCTCCCCCTGCTGCCGGCTCTTCCCCTGCTCCCGCTGCCAGGCTGCGCCGAGGCGGCTGCCCCCGCTGCCGCGCTGCCCCCCTGCCGGCGGCCGCCGCGACTCCCCCTACCGCCGCGGCGCGGCTGGGCTCGGCCGGGCTCGCCTCACCTACGCCGCCATTTTGTTTCGCCCTGTTGTACTTAACGTGAATCCGACATGACACTGATTACAGCCCAATGGAGTCTCATTAAAACCTTACCTACCCCCGCGCCCCGCCCACCGGCGCCCGCCATTGGGCCGCCCTGCGCACGCCGCTCCACGCTCACAGGCCACGGGTTCGTGTCCATCAGCCGCCCACCCCGGCCCTGATCCGCCCAGCAACCAGCCCGTCTCTCCCATTGGAAAACGGGGCGTGTCAATCACGGGGGACGCCCCTTCCCTCCAGGCGCAACCCCGCCTACCGGCGAGAAAGGGCGGGGACGGAGGTCGCCATTGGCCGCCACCGCCGCCACACACCCGGACGGCCCGCCTCATTGCTGGGCCTCGGACGCTAGCGATTGGCCACCCGCCGCAAGCGGAGGGGAACGCTCTCGCAAGCCCGCCCTCCCGTTGGCTACCACTGCCGTCCGTCTGGCCCGCCCGCCCCGCCACCCTCCCCCACCCGCCGCCGCCCCACCCGCTCCTGAAGTTTGTTCGGGAGGGCGATCGCCAGCGAGAGACACCGGCGGCGGCCGCCGGAGCCAGGCCGGCGGGGCGGGCGGGCGCGCTACACACATTAATCGGCCGCCTTAAACACTGAGCGTCACGCGCGCGCCTGGGAGCCTGCCGCTCGCCCGGGCGGGCGAGATGGAGCGGCGTGCTCCCGGCACAACCCTCCCCCGGCGCCGGGCACCGGCGGCCGCCGACCGCGCACACGCACCGCCGCGGGAGGGGAAGGGGAGGGGAACGGCGACAATGACTCCCAGCTCCACCGCCACATGCAAGGTCCCCGCAAGTTTCGCCATGCGAAGGCGCAGGGACTCCTCTTGTCACCCCGCCGGCGAAGGAACAATCGCCGCCTCAGAACGGCAGGGTGGGAGCATGCAACACAAAAACCTCGGCCAGCCCCTGCCACCCTCCGCCGCTCCATCCCCCCCCCCCCCCCCCCCGGCTCCCCACCCCATCCAGCCCGGCCATCGCCTCCTGCCGCTGCCGCTCCCCCCCTCCCCTGCAAAACGCAGCGCGTTGCAATGCATTTACCAAGCACAAGTGCCTGCAAACACGTGCATCAGCCGCCAATGCAAAAGGGAAGGGGAAAAAAAAAAAAAAAAAAGAAGTACCCAGCCTAGTGACAAGCCCCCTGCACTGAGAGAGGGGAGGGAGAGGGGGTTATTATGGCAAATTGCAGCCTGTCACCCAACGCAAAACAAAAACCCATCGCATGCTCCCTATTATCCCCCGCATAAACTCCTGGGAATCTAACCTCCGGTGCAGGTTTCCCCCCTCTGCTTGCAATGACCTCCTTTCTCTGCCCGTGTGTGTGTCTGCAGCAGCGGTTCCTGCGGAATGTGCTGCCCCTGAATCGCGATCGCGGCTCCTCTCTCTCTCTCGCTCGCTCTCCCCTGCTCTGCTCTGTCTCTCGCTCGCTCGCTCCCTCTCTCTCCTGGCTGCAACCAGAGCCAGGAACACAACAACAACACGGCCTTCCCCCCCCCACGCCCCCCCACCCCCTTCCCCAAACACATACACACTGAAGAGACCCAGCCAGGAGAGCCAGACGAGCCGGGGAGGGGGGTGGAGGGAATCCCCAGCCAGCGGATTGATTGCACCAGTTACCTTCGCTAAGCCCCTTCGCGAAGGGGGGGGGGGGGGGGGGGGGAAGGAAGAGGGGGGGTGTGTGGAAAAAGAAGATGAATACAGAGAGAATACCTTGTCTCCCCTCCTCCTCCTTCTCCTCCTCCGCGGGGGCTCCTCTTCTCACTCCAAAATACTCAAAGGTGGACGGGCAGAGAGAGAGCAGAGACGAGCCTTCAGCCCGCGGCGGGGGAGGGGAGCCGCGCCGGCAATTATCATTAATTTTAGAAATTAAAGCAGAGAAACCCACCCCAGACCTCCAGCCTCCCCGATGTCAGGCGGACGCGGATTGCGAGGACGGGTGCTAAGACACAGGACCTGATAACAGCTAATTGAAAGGTTAATCTACATAGGCTGTGACAGAAGAGGTCCCTCCCCACTTTTTTTATCTGCTGTTGGCAAGTGGGAAATTGAGCTCCCCCCACCTTTTTTTTTCCCTAAAAAAAAAAAAAAAAAAAAAGAAGAGGGAGAGAAAGGGGGGGGGGGGGAAGGCGATAAAGTTTGGGGGGGAGGCGCGTCCCCGCGGCGGCGCGCGGCTGAGGAAAGGGGCGCGCGCGGGTGGCCGTTGCGGGGCGCGTTGGGCGGGAAGGCGGCCTGAGGGGAAACGGCCGCCGCCGTCGTCTCCCCAGGGGGCCCTCACACCGCCACCTCCCCCCGGGGTCTTGGTTTGGGGTTCACCTCCGATGTGGGGCGATTTTAAACGTCTCGGTGGCAGCAGCGCCACGGGCAGGCTTCGGCAAACCGTTCCTCAAGGGCTTGAGCGGTTCCTGGGTCCGGAGGCAGAGGGCTGTGTTTGAGGCAACCATAATTAGTGCGAGGGATGAAAGGATGGCGAACAAATTGCGGATGTTATCCTCCCATTGAGTTTGCTGTAAGTGTAACAAGATGTCCTGAGGAGTGTATTTTAAAGGACAAGGTGGTAAGACATATGGACTTAAGACTCGTTTAAAGGCTTCCTCCAGGCTGTCTTGAACCGTGCTGCCAAAGGCCACTCACCATGTCAAAGTTTTAATTTTCATGATGGATTTTTTTCTCAACTATGGCTGAAACACCACTTTTCACAGAAGTGTGGCGTGATGAAGTACCGTAGGGTATATACCATAGGGTACCACACGAGGGAGGAAAAGGTAATACACCTACCTGAGCATCTACTCAAGGAAGACACCCCCATCTTCCCACACTTGAGATGTGACCCATCTCAGAGGTCTCCTAGACATCCTCTTTTCCATGTCTTGTGGGTGACACATTGTGTTAGCCGCCTGTCTGGCAAAGTTTTCTAAAATTAATATCTGGTCCTGAAGAAGAAAAAAGAAAAAAAAAAAGTCCCTCCTTTTACAGTGGGTGGAAAATGACCTTCTACAATAAATCAAGAAGGTCCTTCCTAGATTGTGTACTGCACGTAGACCAGCAAGCCAACAAAATTTCCAACATAAAATACTAAGCGTTGAGGTTTAGTGCAACTTTTTCAGAGTCAATTGCTGGAGATACTGTGTAGGGAAGCTCTTTGGAGATGTTTTAGAGCACTGTAAAATTGAATGACCTACTTACAGAAAGCTACCAGGCGAAAATAATATTCTAGCATGTATCTATGATACCATACCTGTTGACTGAGGTTTTAGTCTTTTAACTGCCAGATGCAGCCCTTTAAATGTAGAGCAGGAAGTTGAAATGTGTAGTGACCTAATATTTGTTGGAGACTCCTTCAAGGTTCATGTATTACGCAGGACTTGGCTGTGATTGAAAATAGATTTTAAATTATTGGAAACAATATAAATCATTACAGCACAATTTGTAGCAGTGTCACATTTGCAATGCTATTCTGAATGTTGTGTCAACATTTCCATTATAAACATGGTTTGTTTTTTTTTTTTCTTTCTGGGAAATTTACAACTTGGTTAGTGGTAAAAAAGAAAAATAATCTCTTGAAACTGAAACTTGGCGTGGCACATCCTGGTTCAGGAAACAAAACACTGGAGAAAACTCGACAATCTGTTTGGCCATTTTGAAATTACCAGTGTGCTGAAGACGTAATTAATAGCACAGAGAAAAATCATAAAAGTCTCTGGTTTGAACACTGTCATTCTTTCTTCTTAATTTAATTCTTTTCCTAAAAATAAATTTTGTAGGACAATGTGTCATTGGGTGTTGTGTTCCGGTTTTTAACATATTCAAGAACCTTTTGTTTGAAGAGAAATTCCTATGGATCTTGACATTTACAGGTGTAGCTAACACTATGTAAATTGTGAAGTTAAGCACATGAACCTCTTTATACATGAATCATCCTCCAGCAAACTTAGATCGACTATCACTGGCAATTATACTATTTCCCAAAATAATAACTTCAAAAGAATTGCATCATGTGAATTTAGGGCAGTTCAGTTTGAGACAGTGCCTGTTACACAGACAAGCCAGAAGTACCTGAAACGCTTTGTATTTAACTGAGAATGTCTAATGTTGTGTGCATTTTGGTCTGTGATCTAGATAGGAAGTATTTCTGGTTTATTGTATGAAAAAAAAAAAACCCACGAACCACTACATTAAAAATATCCATGGAAAAGTTATAAGCCCACCAAGGAAGTTGTGCAAGCAAGAAAATTCACGCTTTAGCATGTCTTCTACTGTCAGACTTTGAGGGATTTAGTCTCCCAGAGCCACTGCTAAACTGGTGAAGTACATCAGTTAATGCCCCTGAGCACTAACAGGTGCCTAGACATCTACACATTGAATACACCCATTCCATCTGCTAAAAAGATGTCCCTGATATTAAAAAAAAGTATCTAAAATGAAAACCACTCTCTCTCATCAGCTTTTAGAAAGAAGCACTACGGCCCAGTTCACTCTGTTCCATTAATTTCCCTGCTTTAATTATAGTTTAAATATCCTTATTCAAAGGATATTTTTCCTCCCCCCTGTGGAAAAATATGTTTGATAGCACTATATTGCAGTGTATGTAGTAAGCATACTACTTCTCTCCAAAAGTCCTTAGGATTATTCTAAAAATGCATGTATGTTTGCTATTTTTGGATCACAAGTGAGAGAAAGCACAAAGTTAAGGGCTGAGCATGGTCTGAGTTAAATTCAGTTCCCAAAAATCAAACTCTTAGAACTGCTGTACGTATAGCAGTGGTGTAAGACAAGCTGGAGACTACCGCTTAAATGAAGCCCAGCCCATATGCAGACCAAATTCATCAATATACAAAAGGATGCTAAATTAGAGTTTGAACACTAATTTGAAATCAGTGAGAAAATTCTTGTGCATGAAATTACTGCCATATATAATAAGATTTTTCCCTTAGAAGGCTTTAATCGCTGGTGCAGTTCCATTAGAACTGGTGGGGCTGTTCCGTATTTAGAAACAATTATACAGTTGTCCATGTTGGTATGGTGACAGATCCCTATTTATCTTCAGAGCTGCTGGAGCGTGAAGTCTTGACCTTCATCAAAGTCTGGCAAAACTTCCTATGACTTCAACAAAGCCAGGACATCCCTTCTATTATTGCCATACGTAACCACAGATATATACGGTCACCTGGAAAGGCATATGCTGTCAAAAGAAGTCATCCTGAGGAGAAAAGTCATCCCAAGAGCGCAGCGAGTTTCTTCCCAGACTCTGCAGTCACCCTGACCACATCCCTGCGATGAGCTGAAGGCAGGTATGTATTCTTTACTTACACCACCTCCTCTGCTTAGCTCTCCTGCCATGGGCTCAGCAGCTTCCCTGTAACCCAAACCTTCAACCTCATAGTCCTTCTGGATTAAAATAGCCTTTTATTTTTTTCACTTATGAGATCTTTTTTTTACAGCCTTTTATACTGTAATTTAATCTGAAACATTAACCTGTGGAACTAAGTCTACCCCCCTGGATACAAACAGAGCGTTTCTTGGTTTATGCATGAGGGAATGCATTGCCACACACAACAGGGCATCACTGCCCAATTTAAGCACTGTTAGGAAACACTAATATAGATTTTATTAATATATACATGCCTATATTTGTACAGACACAGACAGACACACACAAAGTGAATAACCTGTGGGCATATTTTCTGATCACTTGCTGTCTCATCTATTACATTTAGTAAAATTGAATAATAGTATAAAATAGTCTCCTGCTGCCATCTTACTGATTTGGGGGCTTTTTAATTCCTGAAACTAACAGGCTATAAGGTAAATGCTACAACAGTCTCAACTCAGGAGTTGTAATTGGCATAATGCTGTAATTTGGAAATAAGTGTTTGTGGTAGATCAGCTGTTGTCCCACAGGGATGGAGACAGTGACTTTTTATAATAAATCCCACATGTTCCATTCTACGCTGGCAAATACACCACATTTCTATATCAAAGTATTTTACAATCCTTAATTAATTAGTTCCTATAAGAGTTCTGTTAGGTGATTGTATATTATTTTTCCTGTTCTCCAACCAGAGATACAAAGCGTAGAGCAAAGTGGTTAGAAGAGGATGCCAGCTTAAAGAAAGATCTGGCCACCTGGGTTCCACAGGCCCTGCTCTAGCCACAGGAGATCCAGTTATGGAGTAGCAGTGCTAGCCAGGGAGAAGAAACTAGTGGCCTCTTAATGCATATTTGAAACCTTAGCAGGAGCATGTCTTTTTGCTGCATTAACTATTATACATGTTACAGAGGCAACAGGATAAATAGAATTTAGGACTGCAAAGGAAAAGGCTAAAAGCAAAGCAGAAAAAAAACCCCACAGGTGGCTCATATATGTGTCCTACAAGATGGTGTCTTTTATATACACAGTAGCTCACAATACTGCATATAGAGGTTCTATTTATACAAACATGATGAAGGATTAGTAAGTGATTAATAGAAGTTTTAATAAATGGTAATCAATTGTTATGAGTCCAATGGGTCAATAGGGTTTTTTATAACAATAGCTCATCATCGTCTGAAACACCCTATTCATGTGTTTAAACTCTATACGCTTTACAGAGAAACACCTGCTAATCTCGTGTTAAACCTCACAAATGGAATCTTAATATAAAGTGTGACTCAAAACAAATTTGCTGGAGAAAAAAGGATTAGCACCTAGGCTCCACAGTAAATTGTTGGTTATAGCGATACTGGATTTAAGTTTCTCCTTTTGCCATGTAAAAGGCACTGATACGACAGGAAGCATTTTGCTGCTGTGCGCAAGAGTAGTGTTTTCTAGGCTAATCCCAAGAGGAAGGCCTGGGATATTGCAGGACTCTGTATCAACCAGCATCACTGAACTTGATGCAGCTTTGTGTTTTTATACACGTTTACGGTAATACTTGGTGAGGGCTGCTGATGAGATGAAGGATGGAACTGAAAATGAATAAAGATCAGTTTGCTCAGAGCTAGTGAAAGCTGCCGTAATCAGGGGCTGCTCAGGCCGTTCTTGCTACCGTCCTGCTGCGATTAGTTAGTCTAGGTGAAAGGGGAGGATGCTGGTGTTTGCAGGAGCCGTTTTAACACCTCAGCCTGTCTTTGTGAGCTTTAAAGTAATTAACTCTCCAATCATTATCGGTTGACTTTGTCCACAGGTTTAGGTTTCCCTCCCGCTGTTCCCTTTGGGGATATTGGGTTGTCACTTTATGAGAAGGGGGGATTCTTTTTAGAGTTCACACAAAATCCCTTTCACAGCTTCCCAACAGCTTTTTGTGATCTCCAAACTGCTAGAATACTCTCTCACTCTCTGTTTTAATGAACCTTACTTTTATAACTTTCTCCAGATCCAACTGGACAAGAAGGGGTGGGGAGAAGCCTCTCCAAAAAGCCTGGCATCGCTCTTGCTGAGCCCTTCAGATGAAAGGGCGGCCATCCTCGGTACTTAGAAGCTAATAAAAGACACTGCAAAGGCAGTTTTGCTGAATAAGGTTACTTTGAGGCTCTAAAGGATCCTGACAGTCCTTAATGTAACTGAATGAATCCTCACAACTTCCAACTGTGATGTGGGTGTACTACATTCTAGTTCACTTTTAGCCAGGGGAAAATTTCCAGACTTGAAGTTGTTGGCAGTCTTTTATTGGTCAAACATTGCCAAGAAACATGGAGAAAAAGGGGGGGAGAGAGCTTGACCGTATTTTTGTTAATCCCATTCTCATCCAGTTTCCACTCTATTTTTTTAAGTCCTATTAATAAGATGAAGAAATTGAAATGACCAGGAAAGCTCTTACTAGCCACGTAATTTGGAGACTGTTCTCACGCTGCCCAGCCCTTGGTGTACTAGGCAAGCAACCCTACTTGCACTACCCAAGCAGCCGGAGCAATAAGAACTGTGACTGAAAGGCACACCCACCACATTTCAGAGTCAAGGGACAGTGAAAACCCTCACCTACTGCAGAGCTGGTTGGAGCACTTCCCCTTTCAACTTCTGCTTGGCATCTCCTGGCACACCCACCTTCTCATAAAGGCTGGGAGTTTGGGCGATAACCCATGTGACAAACCAGCTCTGAATTTGCTGAGCCCAGGCTTAGGAGAACCTGAGGTCTGCTCTGTATTGTTTGAGAATTGAGCAACCTCCACTCCGGGCTCCTCCTTTTCCAGCTTGAACCAAGCAGAGTGTGGCTGGTCTCAAGGACTAAACTGCTATCTCCAGCTGGAGTTTTATCTAGGTCTGCATGATGTTTTCTTTACTTTGTTGGCAGCATTAGTTGTGAAGTTCCCTTGCTAAATAAAGCTCTGACTGCACAAACAATTTATTTCAGTCACTTCCCATAGCTGCCGGTACTAGAGCAACTCTACCTCTGTTAGCTAGACTAGGAGGCCTGTCAGAGTCAGGTGGCAACATACCACATCATTTCAAATACCTTTCAGAAACCTTTAGATTTGTTCAATGCTGCTTTAAAAATAGCCAGTGGCTTGCTTGCCTTAGGGCTCCCAACCTGACTAACTCCGGTTGTTAAATTATTGTCACACACAGCAGGATTTTGTATTAAATATCCTTTGGGAAGGAAAATCTTGAGTGAAAAGAGATTTGGGGGGCAGGAGGGACTTGCTTTTCTGTGTCAGGTAATATGAGAATGTGAACTATTGTAGTAGCTAGGAAGAGATAAGGTGATAATATATCAGTGCTGGAAACACAAAGTATTTTCTTCATATACATTGACCTATACAAACTGTCTCCTCAGTGGTACATAGGATAGGTAGCTGGTGATTTATCAAGATGCCAAGGAAGGAGTTGCAGTATCCAGCATAACGAAGCCTTTTGTTTATTTCATTTCATTCAAAAAAACTCCGAAAACAGCACACACCAAAAAAAGAGTGAAGTTCTACCTCTCAGCTGATGGCAGGACCTGGGCAAGCAGTGAGATTGTCAGAACTGTTTTCGTTAGCACTGGCCAGAATCCCCCTGTTATCCTGATATTATTCCCCTTTGTTATTCGATATCCCACAGTGCCAGCTAAGTCAGGAGTTGTCACACTCCTCACTGGTGCAGCAGGATACAAAATAGCTGGGGGTGGGGAGGAAGACTGGAATGGTTAGGAGGTAGAAGGGAAAAGGCCTTTTTTTTTTGTGAACACAGTAGCACCAGCTGCATCCTGCAAGTCGCTAAATTAGCCAGTCAGTTGTTTTTCTTTTAATTTTTGTGTGAATTCAAGAATAGGTTGTGGATGTCTTGGCAACTCATGAATGAGGCTCTTTATGAAAGAATTCACCTTGCAGAGGGGCTGCTGTCAGATGCACAAGCCTCTTTCCATTAATTAAGCTGCAGAACATCCCCTCTTTTTTTTTTTCCCCCCATCCCTCTCAACGCCTGGATAATCAGACCCTGTGTCTTTCCATAACATCCACCGCTGTCTCTCTTGCTCCTCACAGTATTTCACCCACTCTGTTAATTCTGGGCTGCCAGATTTTTTTTTTTTTAACGCAGCTTATTGCTGCTAAGTGAGATATCATGCTGCCTGAGCTAAAATGAATATTCTGCTCCCCTGCAACCAGTAGCACTCTCTATGCATTATTTTCAGCTGAAAGGTGGCCTAAGAGCAAAGTTGGATATTTTCAAAAGCTCAGCTGGGAGTTAATCAACTCTTATTGTCTTTCTACAGGAGCTGGGTGCTTAACGTGCATCCAGTGAGTCATCCCCTGAATTGTTGCTGGCTTGCACGCAAGCAGTCCCACAGAAGGTGCAGAGAAATTTTAGACATCCTAGAAATGACCTGCCATTAAAAATGCATAAGCTAAACTGTATCACACTAGGGAGTGATTAGAGATGTAGTTATGCCTGAACATACAGCCTGGGGAGAGAAGGTGGGCAGTTCCAAGAACCTCAATCAATCCCCACCCAGCTTTGCTGCCTGTGGTCTGCACAGGCTGTGTGACTGCAACTGAAGCGTCTTGGAGTTTTATATGGGGATACTCACATGTGTATTTATGAAGCTATACACCTGCTTCCGGGAATAATCCCAAATCTTTTAAAACCAGTGAAAGGTTTCCACTGACTGATGATCTCACTATCACACGTGAAGTGTTTGGGCTTAATTTTGTGTGGCCGATTTAAAATCCCAGTCATTAGGAATAGAAAAATACAGTACATGGTATTAATGACAGACTTTTAAAAATGATCTGTTCATTTTCCTTCACTTCTAAGTAATGCTGAACATTAATTTCCTGCAAATGAAGCAATCTGAAGTAGAGTGAACAAAATAATTAATCTTTGGAAACTCTGGACTAAATTAAAATAATTTCAAGTTAAATAAAGAGCTCATCTGTGGCCTCAGTGGTCTTTCTTGGAAGCAAGGGATACATAAAAGAATCAAAAAGAAAGCAAACACCAAATTGTCTAACAGGAAAGGAATCTACAAATATATGTAATAAACTCCCACATTACATCATAAAAATAACTTTCTCACAAATGCTGTCATTGCAAATACCGAGACACATAGGAGACCATTCAATTAGTAGTAAAACTGAATAAGCAAATGAGAAACTATTTACATTGGAAATATGCATTTTCTAATTATTTTCTTTTAGAGATTATCAAATTCTCTATTATACTACAGGTTTCCTTATACTAGGAACTGAATGTGGTAGAATCTGAAATACCATTTAAATTGTGAACTTGTGGAGGTAGAAACTCTCTTTATGAATGCAGGCACCATCTCAAAGAACGAGCATTCACAATAAACTCAATGTTTTTATTAGCAAATGTTGACTTTTTAATCCAATACCATAATTTGGTTAAAATTAAAACATAAATACAGTTGAATAGTTATCTGTAAATGGAGAAGATTCAGGAATATAAGAAAAATAATTCCATCTTCATTAGATCCAGGAAAAGTAAGCCTGACTTTTTTAGTTTGTTTGTTTGTTTGTCATCTCTGAAAATCAGGCCCTGAATTTCTGTGCCTACATGTAGCCATTTCAGGAAAGACAGTAAATAAGCTATTTTTATTTACCTTCTGCAGTGGGAATCTATAAAAATAAATCATTAATATCTGTAAAATAGCAGTGATAACCTCACTGAGAAATTTTACGCAGTAACAACATATTCCTAAAACCCAGAAACTTCCAGTAGAGCATTCCTGTTCACATCCCTTTGCCCGCTCAGCCTACACGGTCTTTGTTTCTTTCAGGGTTTCGCTTGTCTTTTTTTTATTATTTTTTAAATCTTTCCTTGGCTTCAAATCCTCAGCTATCCAGAGCTATCAGAGGCAAATAGTCTAATGGAAAATAATATGGCTGAAGAGATTAATTCCAATAGTGAGCAGCAGGATCTTTTGAGTTTTAAACACATGGTACTGTCTCTAGTCTTGCTGAAAGCTCCTTGCTACAGTTTTCTTGTTTGTTAAATATGAAAAATATTAACCTGTCTCTTGGTGAAGCAGACTTGGAGCTCAGAAATGCTCCTGTCTGTATAAATGCTGGGGATGATTATTAGAGAGAAAATTAATATAGTGATGAACCCACTCAATTTCAATTGCTGCATACGAGGCTTTTTCCTATTATAACAATTAACCTCTTAGAAAAGAATTAGCGCTGAGTTTACATGTTGACTCTATAGACATTGCATAATTGCTTTTAAAAAAGTCATCTATAGTCCAGGAAATTACATTTCTCCTTTTGCTTCTAAAATTACAAACTTCTGACTTCCCAGCTGGTAACGCAAGCAATCAAAATCAGGTCTCCCGAGTGCAGTTGCATGACACACATGAACAACAATCTCATTTCATAAAGAATTAACCCACAGCCAGCCACATTAACTGGCTCCAATTCCTGCCACAAAGCCCGTCTGATCAGAGCACTGTAGTTCCCCGCTTTGCAAAGGTAGAAATGTCCTGGTCAAGCAACACCCAACCTCCTTGGAGCCCTACTCTGACAAAGCTCCCTGGCAGAGGGAAAGAATTTGGAATAAAGCACCAACAAATAAACCAGCAGAAGCTCTGACTTCATCTTCTATCTTTGTTACAGACTTCCTATCAGTAAGTCACTTAACCTCCCAGAGTTTCGTCTTCTCTTCTATCATATAGGGACAGCAATACCTCCTTTGACTGTCTGTTTAATCTAAAGTATGAAGAAAGCTACATTGACACCACCCTCCCCCCCTAATCTCAGCTAAGGCATCTAGGCACTACTGTGATTCTAATGAGTGACAGCATTAACCAGCCTTTAAACAGAAGGGCCTACTTCAATTTGGCATTTCCTCGATTTTATCTAGTTAAAATTCTCTTTGTAATTTCTCTGGGCTTTTTCCTCTCTTTGAGAGAAGGTAGGAGGAAAGGAGTTACCTGTTTTGGGTTGATGATTCAGTTCTTGAAATGCTCCAGGTATGGGGTCCTAGAAAGGAAGCAGAGAACCTAGATCCAAATGAGGAAAAGCTGGCAAATTTAACTTCTTCCAGCAGGGTTGCTCCCTAAAATGTGTTCTTTAGAGCTTAAAGATGACCTGCAAATAGAAGTACAGAATAAAAGTGTAACTCAGTTGTGCACTTTTCTCAATGAGCTACAGTGAAGTGACCTGGGTGGAGGTTCCCTCAATACCTCTCCAGCATTTCATAGACTAAACACCTTGCTGCTTTCAGGTGTTTTTTCTTGGTGTTCAGTCTAAATCTTTCTCTACTGAGTTTTAAGCCATTGCAACCCTAATTATAGTCCTAAATCAGTTATTCTCCTTTATTGGCATTCACTGCAAATGGTTATCTTGGGTAAGCAATTGCCATATTCCTCACCAGTAATCAACTAAGCAACCTGTAGCCACTTATCTTATTTCTGTTTTGAAATACTTGTTAGCTGAAAGATTCAAACAAACACCACCACATCCAGTTGTGTCAAAGACTGCTGTTCAGAAGGTTTTGTGCTACACTATCCAGTCTGGAGAAAGGTTATTCATACATTCAGGAGACTGACTTTGCTGGCGTATGTACATGCTTGTATTCAAAATTTCTAGATTGACAACCCTTCAAAAGCAATTGCCTTCTCTTGGGACAGGAACACGAACCTTTATTTCTCTTTGACTTGAGAACTGACACCACTGTGATCTCCATCATGAGTCTAGCAATATTAAGCGTGTTGTTCTCTGCAGGCAGGTCTGACTGCTTGAGTTGAATGACTACACGTTGACCTTGGGGGAGCTGCGGGGGTATGTGTGTTTGTTTTTTAAATTCATCTCCTCCATGTTGTGGGGAAAGACACTTTTAGACATTACATGATCCATAAGGATTTAAACAACAGTTGATTTCAGCAGGATCTTACATTTTTCAACACAGCCTTATGAACTGTTAAGGCTTAGTACAGGATTTTTTTTTAGATCAAAAGATGTGACAGGCCACAAAATGTGCACTGAAGAAATAAAACCATCCCCCATACACACCCAGAAGCACCACTACATACCAGATTCCCCTGACAAAGGTGTCTTTAGCACAAGTCCAGAAAATTGACACTCCAAACTGCACATATACTTCAAGACAGACAGCTGTCTGCCAGGGACAAAAGTCTGTCTTCTTCTCTCATGATGAATTACAGTGGAGGACAGCAGTCATTGCCTGTTCAGTGAAAAGGGAGGCTGTGTGTGATGTGCTGCTCAACTGAGGGGCATCAGAGGGACTAAGAAAGAGTTGGAGCTGGCAGGTTGCCCAAGGCTTACGCCTCCAGCCTGTAATTCTGCTCCTGCTTTACCTAGTCTCTTGCTGCAACGCTGGGCAGAATTAGCCCATCAGCTGTTCTAGGTGCAAGGCTTCTGGGGTACACACAGAGCCTTATGTCTGTATTTAAGAAGGCACAATTATTATCATAGGATCATAGAATAGTTTGGGTTGCAAGGGACATTTAAAGGTCATTTAGTCCACCCCCCCTGCAATAAGCAGGGACATCTTCAACTAGATGAGGTTGCTCAGAGCCCCGTCTAACCTCACCTCGAATGTTTACAGGGATGACGCATCCACCACCTCTCTGGGCAACCTATGCCAGTGTTTCACCACCCTCATAATAAAAAAATTTCTTCCTTATGTCTAATCTAAATCTTCCCTATTTTAGTTTGAAAACATTACCCCTTGTCCTATCACAACAGGCCCTGCTAAAAAGTTTGTCCCCGTCTTTCCTGTAGGCCCCCTTTAAGTACTGAAAGGCCACAATAAGGTCTTCCTGGAGCCTTCTCTTCTCCAGGCTGAACAACCCCAACTCTCTCAGCCTCTTCTCACAGGAGAGGTGTTCCATTCCTCTGATCATTTTTGTGGCCCTAATTATCTCCCAGTGCTAGACAGATTTAAAACCCCCAAAAGACTGAGGTTCTCAGAACCACATGTATAATTTAAAAATCCCTAATGAGGGAGAATCTGAAACTCAGGAGGCCCCGAGTCCAATTCAGAGACAAATTTGAGCGCTTGTGACAGAGACCGATGAGTTACATCCGTTCATGGAAAGAAAAACAATTTTATGATCATGCAATTGAATTGTTTCTAATTAATTCATGATCTATATTTCATACTGCTGAAGCAGGATCTGAGACACACTAGGAAAAAAATCCTTCATGTGGCACATCCTAATGGTGGCAAGGGTGCTGAGTCACTGATTCCATTATTAACAAGTTTTCTTGAGTTCGTAACTCAGGTCTTAATTTCATTCTCTTGTTCCTGGGCACACATAATTAGTTGTTAGGGGGCAGCAAGCATCGGTTACCCCCTGCAGCCCGGGAGCTGAGAGGTGTCCCAAGGCTGGCAGCGAGGGAGCAGGACAGGGATCAGGGCCAGGTTTAACCAAAAGTCAAGCTCACCAGGCAAGTTTGTGGTGACGAGGCAGGTCCAAGGTCAAGCCAGGCAGTCTATCTGCAAGTCAGGATCCGTACTGAGCACAGCAATGAGGCAGGGCCAAGGTCAATCTGGAATGTTGGCCTGCGGGCTGTGGTCTGGCTAAACAGGCCCCATGGCCAGGGACGGGCATGGCTGCAGCTGAGCTAGGAACCACCAGTCCTACTAAATAACCTAGAGCTGAGCTGAAATGGGGCTCCTGGGCAGGGGTGGGGTGGTGGGGATGCCCCAGGTGAGGCTGGTCAGGGCCATTAATACTTATATAGGTGCACTGTGTTTTCAAGTTTTCTTTATAAATAAATGCCATGAAGAGCACCATACATTTGCCTGCCACACAGAGCAGGACTTTAATGTTACACAAATAATAACCTGATCCTACAGACCCTTGTATATGTCACTGAGATCTTATTACAGCCTGGCTAAGAGGATGCTGGGTGTTTGCACTGATGAGGCTATTTCAGTATGATAAGCTGCACTAAGTGGGCTCAGTTTTGCATCAGTGGAGTGTATTTGCATATTGCACTGCCAGGGAAAAGAAAACCTTCCATATTGCAAGAGTTTGCCATGCACAAAAATGCCACTGCAGACATCTGGCGATGTGAGCAGTTCCGATGAAGGCAATACTTCATGAAAGTGCTCTGTTGGTGCTAGGAAGGCTAAATTAAAGGGCCTATGACATTTCCAGTTTCTTGGATGCTCACTGGAAAACTCATCCGTGTACTTTCAGGACTTTTTGCAATATCCATTGCCTTTTGATTTATAAAATTGCCCATGGAAAAAGAGTGGGAAATATTTTTGGCTATGAGAATTCAAATAGTCAAATAGTCTTTTGGAAGAATCATTATTAGAACCAACTTTAAGTCCAGCCAAATATTCCCATTCTCTTTCACTTTGGTCCTTGATATACGCTTTCCTGTTGAAAGGCAGCCTGGAAGAGTTGTCCATATTTCCATTCTATACAAAACTTTTTTTCTATTAGCTGCTGATTTCTGATTTTTTTTTCATTTCAGATTTTTTTTCCATTTCATATATTTTAAAAACTGAGAAGAAGCCAAAAATGTATCTTATATTTCCTATTCTATGTTGCATTTTGCAGTTGTGTCTTAAAGTTCTTCCATAAGTCCAACACGGTCTTATTCCTAAATTAAGACAATTATTTTAGGCCAGGACCTTGAAAAATTGGCACCACATTTAAAAATCTGAGAAGGCAACTTTTATATTAAAAAGACAGATTACTTCATATCTATATAAGACTATAGACACATGCTCACATATACTTTTAGTGTAGTGTTATGTTACACTTAATTTATATATAGGCTATTAAAATAATTTACATGAACAAAACAAAGCAGATTACCAGCAAAAAAGTGCAGTAACAAGATTAAGACCAAAATTATAATCCCCAAGTAAACTGAGAAGAGAGTGATAACACGAACAAGTTCATTCTGCTCCTACAACGTAGGTGTTCACTAATTTATCTACAAAAGAGACTTGGGGGAGGAGAGAGAGATCCTAAGGCTCCAAGATTGTTTCTCCAACCAGACTCAGGCTGGGTCTTGTTTGACTGAAGTGGAAACGCACCTTTTGCAACAAGTGCTGAGTCTGAACAAGAGACTCACCGTGTCCGTTCAAACCACAGCTCCGACAGAGATCCCAATGTGGGAAAGTCCATTAGGGACATGTCATGCCCTGGAATTCAAGCAGAACCCTCCAGCAGACACTGATAGCCCAGTCCAACTGCTCACCTCTCGCTAGGCCATCCTCAGATGGTGCTAACAGTATGGACTTTCTTCAGAGAAGCACGAAGCAGCTCACTAGGGCTGTGCTGGTGCAGAACAAAGCGCTACCTTCAGGCAAGTCAGTGGGAAAGAATTAATAAACAAAGTTACCCATAAAGTGAGAATGCAACACTAACAAAAATGAAAGTGATTGTAAACTGTGTTAATACCTGGATCATTCATGTAGTAAACAGAACAGAAGAGAAGGCACAGAAAACATTGCTTTGGTGAATGGAGTAGAAAAACCTGTCAGCGGTAGATGTCAAATATATCCTTTGTAGCTTCGCTGAGGTATTTTGCAGTGAAACAATCAAAACAATCAAAACAAACATGCAGAATCTAATTACGGGACAAGAATCTTCTTGTAGTTTGGTGCTAGGAGTTCCCTGGCAGTTTGCTTTGCAACACCCAGTTTTTGTGCTGTGCTGGGACTGGCTGAGAGCTCAGAGCCAAGGTCTGACCCCAGCCCGGCTGCCAGGTGAGTTTGCGGAGCATGAGAGTACTGGAGCACCTCTGTAGCTACATGGATGCAGTGAAATCACTTTCCTGCTTAAACTGTGCACATAAAAAAAACCACCAACCCAAGTGCTTTCTGGGATTTTTCCCTGGTTTTTTTTGGTTGTTGGGTTTTTTGTTTGGTTGGTTTGTTTGTGTTGAGGGGTTTTTTATGTTTGTTTGGGGATTATTTTTTTGTTTGTTTGTTGTTGTGTTTTGTTTTTTTTTTTTTTTTAATTCTCATTCAACCGTAACAACATGCTTCATTTCTAGCTGTTCAGCTTCTGCGGTTTAATATTTATGGCTTTGCATCTTGGACTTCCCAGGTGGTCATCCATCTCACACTGGGCTTAGAGTCCTCTCCATCCCATATCCACCAGAATGTTCACCAGCACCAGCAGGTGCTGAGTAGCCGCATGATTTCCTCAGACTCCATAGGGTTGGAAAACCCATTTGCTGGACCACCAGGCAACAAGCAGCAGTTGTATCTGGCAAGCCTAAATCCAAAAGGGAAGAGTTTGGGTTTTAAAGCCATCAGGGACCATTCCACATCACATAGAAACTTTCCTACATTCCTCCATGCTTCAGCAAGAGCAAACACAGAGAGACAAGAGCTGTCTAAGGGCCCTGAGAACATCCCCCCCTCCTGACTGTTTGGCTGTCTGGGCTCGGGGCCAGCTTGGAGCTAGTGCAGCTGAGAGTTGTCCCACCTCCTCTGCTGGCCTTGGACACAATGCTGAAGGGAGGCCTCAGCCAGGGCTGATACCACTCCCTGCGGGACCTGCTTTTAAGCTAAGCCTCTTCCATTTCACCCCCACCTGAGCTAAAGCTGGCTTTGGGCCCATTGCTCTGGACCTAGACCCTGACCTGCAGTGGACTTCCAGCCTGATCTCAGACCTGCCTTATCACCGTGATCCTGCCTGGTGCTCACTGGGTTCTTCCTGGTCCTCGTTACCCTTGCTGGCCCTGCCCTGCTTGCCTCAGCTGGGGGCTGTGGGGCTGGTGAGAATCCTGCCCTCCCTGCCCCCTGTGTTACCGTGCTCAGCTCCCAGCTCACCTTCCCCTGCAGAGAGCCAGCTCTTGTGGCTCCCTGATGGGCTGTTCCTCTCAAAATCTCCACAGCTTTTAAAGACTGATCATCTCAGCAAAAATGCCATCCCATTTTCCTTCACAGAAGAATATAAATGGTGGGATCAGCCAGGAATCAAACCTACTACTTATATTCCAGAACCATGGAACGAGTAAAATTAGTAGTCTTATATTGCTTCCCCTGTCTCAGCAATAACAAAGCAGGTCTAGAAACTTTGGGAACTCTTTTTCTTAGTCCTCTAGCCATTCTATACCAACAGTATAGAGATATCCTGGGAATAAATGCCATTAATTTATAAAGTAGAAGAAAACAACTTGTGTGAGCAGTGGCTTTTAAAACTCTGGGAGTCCGATGGATCTTTCAGTCACGTGCCCTTCCCTGCTGCACCCTAACCGACCTCAGCTGCAGCCTGGATCACACTGGCCCCACAAAGAATATCACCGCACCAGCAAGTGTCATGAGACTAAAAAAAACATTAAAAAAAAATCCTCTTTGAACAGTAAGTCAGAGGGAGTCCAGAGGATCTGTGGTCAACATGTCAGGATGCTCTTTTCTTCTTCCCCTGCTTTCCTCTCAGGCCTTCCTCCCCCCACACCCTGCCCCAGCTGATTTTGCTGGAGGCTGGGGCCCTCCTCCTGGAAGGAGTCTTTTTGTGCCGATTGCTAAACTCCTGCAGCAGCTGCTCAGCCCTTTTCCTACCACTGTGTTGTGATGCAGTCATGATTTTACCACAAAAGTGGCGTTCACCTGCCATGAACCCCGATGAGTTCAGCACTGATTAGGAAGGAAGGCTGGCTGGCAGCACGATTGACTAAGCTGGTTTCCTTAGGAACCCAGCCGAAAAGAGCGAGAAAGTAAGAGCATGTGTGTTCGGGTAGGCAGTGAATAATCCATTAAAACTCTTAATTAAAAATTTAAACATGTGTCTGCTAATTACATCACCCTTCTCCTGCCCTCAAAAAGCAGCAAATGAGCATGGTTGCACACCTGCCTGTGTGTTTATTTCCTTAGGATGCTGCTCACTTGCTCAGCAACCCAAATACCAGCTCAGGTAGCAGCTGCCATTGTAAAAACATTCTGGGGAAGAGCGATGACAAATATTTTCTTTTGGGGAATGAATGGCAAAACTGTTCACAGAAATCCTGCTCGCTGTTGCTGCATGCCCTGAATTTGTAGATGTTTTTCATATATCAATCCTGATACTATCAGTTCTCATCTCTCAGGCAGGGCTATTCAATGCCAGCAATGCACATTCTGCTGACCAGACACCTGAAGGCCTGTGAAAAGGGAAAGACACAGGGTAAATAGTTTAAAAAGTAGGCTGTAAGAATATCAAATGAACATGGACGCTGTCTGTAAACTCACAAACTGCAGAGAAAGATCTACCAAGGCTCTAGACCCTCTGGAGAGTCTCAGTCCTGCAGGGATAGTGTGGAGCTCTGCATTTCAGGCACATACAGGGTGAGGAGCCTCAGCATGGTAAAGGGACAGCTCAGATTAGCTGTTGTCCGTGCAAATGAGCACTCACAGCAAATGAAACTGGCTTCTCCCTCCATAAGTTACCCTGCAGTGAATCTCCTCTGGTATATGTAGTCTCCTCAGCTGCTCTGAGTTGGCTGGGTTGCAGCCACTTGACATCAGGCCACAGCCTCTGAGTTAGGAAGGCTGTTTTATTCACTGCCTAGAGGAGTAGGATCATGTTCAGCATCGCCGTTGTTATTTATTACAGTCATTAATTTGGCAGGAATTAACCAAATTCTGGCAGGTAGCGTATGTCTCTGTACATTAGCATAACTGTGCTGAGCTATGGTGGGTACACTGGGTGAAAAATCAGTTCCCTGATTTTTGGCTCCTGTCAAAACAGGCCGAGGCCAGAGCAGGAGGGCATGTGTGTCTGCTGGCACATGTATGGTCAATCTCACCAGATGTTCATCCAATATGCTCTCCTCGAGGCCTGTCTTTACACAGTGGTCCTACCACAGCCTGCTGAACCTCTTGGGAAAGGGTCCAGCTGGGATGTAGGTTTGTTTCCTTGGAGGCACTTAGAGCCACACTGGTACTGCTCCAGGCCTTCTCCAACTCAACCTAGAACACTGCCTCAAGACTGTGAATGACCCTATGAGATTATCTTTAAAGTGATATTTTAATACATTCACTGACTGTTTTAAAGCTTGACAGGTGATTTCTTGAGATGACACACTGGAGAAAGCTTCATTATCCTAGCTCGGGTAGGTACAGACAAGGAGGTACCTGCCCTTCTGCCGAGTTTCCCTATGTTGAGGTCACATCCATCCAAGGCAGCTGGAGTCCGGTGACTCAGCTCAGGGGCTGCTGGAATCACTGATTTTTCATCTGAGGTGAAGCATCTGCAGGGTAAAGAAATTAACTGGTCCTTCCTTTGAAAAAATGGCTATTTGTTAGAATCTGAAGTATACGTAGAGCTTAGGATGCCACAGGGCAAACCTGGGGGCATATGAAATCCCAAGCAAGGCCACGAGGTTAATTGGCTCTGATCAGAAATATTGGGCCTGGCTTTCATCATGGAGGAGGGAACCCAGATCTGAAATTCAAATATTGGCCTGTCTTTATAGGGTGTCAGCTCCCAGTCCCCGAGCTTGGTCGCTCCCTGAAATCCCAAGTTCATCTCTGCTCCCTTTGCCTTTTCCTAGCTTGCCAGGAGGGTGGTTTTCTGGCAGGACCCTGCTGTGCTGCGCTGCCCTGCTGTGTGGGTAAATGTGCTGGGAGGAGAGGGTGGTTCACGCTGAGGTGGCTCTTTGACCTGAACTCATCTGCTCCAGTAAATGACCAGAGGTGTCTCTCATGGGCAATGTTCGCTCTGCTGACCAGGTGCCAGGCTGAGCTCTCTGTACTGTTTTTGCCCACGAGGAAGACTGTAGTGGCAGATCCTGATGGCTCTGGGGTTGCTTTGATGCACTTCACATGTATGTATTCTCCAGCCCAGGCTGGATGGCACAGAGTGAAGCAGCTTAGTGGGGTGAGCCAGGGCACATAGTCCCGGGGTCTGGGCTTCTCTGGGTCAGTGTCACTACCCTTTGCGCTGCAGTGGTGGAGGAGAAGCACTCAAGGCTTACACCAAAACCTGCTCAAGCCGGGAGCGGGAGGATGTGGCTGCAGCTGGGCTCCCCAGACAAAGCTCAATTACTTGCCATTTGTGTAGAGAATGGGTGCATTTAATCCAGAAACAGTAGCAACCAAAAAGTCATTTCACTAAGTAGCACGATCATCCACCACTCGGGAGCAGCTAGAACTATTTACAAAATGTTTTCACACTTCAGCAAGGAAGAGGCTGCATATTTCTGACTGTGGAGCAGAAGGCAATCCTATAATAATGCCTCATCTTTACCAATCATTCCAAATTATTCACATGAAAGATCCTGCTTTCTCTCTTGGACTTTAATGAAGCTCCTGTTGAACCAATTATTCACTAGCTATTCATGTATTGTCAGAAAGGAAATCGCAGAAGCTTTGTCATTAGGAATAAGATTTGATTGGCAAGCCACATGGCTTTGGGGTGGGTTTTCTTCTTCCCCTTTTTTGCTCTAAAGCCATAGCTTTTAACTGGCAATTTCCACTGCTATAATCTGATGGAAAGTGATAAAACGCATCAGACTGCAGTACTCAAATGAGAAAACACTCCAGATTAGTAGGAATATAATTATGTTTTTCATGACATTGATTTTTTATTTTCTAACTGATAAAAGTAAACAACTGAGTGGGGGGGGAGGGAGTGCCGAAAAACAACATTTAGACTTTAGTGAGATAATTAACTCAGCAATTAAACATATTTTGTATTCAGCATTTGTCCTCCATAGCACACAGCATATGTGACGTTTGTCCTTTATTCAAATTCTTGCTTCTTGCAATCTTTTTTGTCAGCAGGAGTGGCAGCCGGTGAGAGTCCTGTATGAAGGCCCACTTCCATGGCGCTTTACTTTTAAAGATAAATATTCACAGCTATAGATTGGAAGGGAAGAGGCAGCCAAAAAGAATCATTAAGCTGAGCTAAATGAGCAGAATAGAGAGGCAAGAGATCTTTGCAACAGGCATTTGCGTCTGTTTTCTTATTGCCAGTGGTGTTTGGAGGAGAAGTAAACCAAACCCCTCCTGATCCTTGGGGCGCTGTGTGCTACTCAGCTTCATCCAGCTGTGATATGAGGCTGCAATGTCAAAGGCCCTGTGCTTTGATCCTATTGGATATTAGACCATCAGGATGGGCTAGTATGTGGGCAGGATATATCCTAGGAAAATTAAAGAAGGAGAATTAAAGCCAACTAAAGCAGAGAGGCCAGTCTTTTGGTGGGGCTGCCTGGTGGTTCAACAGAGTTGATTTCTTGCTACAGCATGAAACACGGGAAGAGGCATAAGCAACAACGGATCATTAGAAATCCCACTGGCCTTTTTAGCACAGAGTGGTTCTTCCATCATCAGTTCAGCAAAGAGTGAGTGATTCTTCAGGGAAGCTGATTGTCTCAGAAGGTATGAACTACAATACAGCAGACGTCCTCCCCGTCACTGCCCCATCTTTATCTCTTTCAGAAAACTGAGGTCATTAGGAAAAGGTTACAAGGCTAGGATAAATAATACAGGCTACTTGTGACTTTTTAGGCAGGATCAAGAGGGACAAGCAAAGACTGTGTCAGGCAGAGGTGTGCAGCTATGCCGTGCAAAGGATGACACACAAAAGGATGACACAGTACTTCTGCACATCAACCAAACTGCAAAGCTGTAGCTGATATTGTGCAAGTTAATACACAAACACACTACAGTTTATCTTTTCCCTTTGAGACAACAATATGTGAGGCTTCTGTTCAGGGCAGAACGCTGAATCTCAGGGAAACCCAAATACCTTCATACTCTGTGAGACTCCCATGGCCCAATTTAAGCTGCTGCTGCTGCTGCCGGGGGGTAGAAGGCTGACTTCTGAGCTGGCATAAATTTCTACAGTAAACATACTATGACAAGTCATTCCAAATTAATTTCTTCCTTTCCCAAGCTGAATTTGCTAGGTTATGTGCTAAAATATTTTTTTCTTGCTTTGTCCTGAAACACTGTGGTGCATAATAAACACCAAGCCTCAAGAGGCTGTTTTGCTGCTAATTTTAGGCAATTAAATGTATCATGTATGTATTCATGATACATACGAATCACCATGTATCTGGAACACAACCTTCCCCAAATCCCCCAAACACCCCAAAAAAGGGTGTTCATCTTGTGAAATCTGTGGCCATTTACGGAATGCAAAGGTTGCACTGATAAATGCTTTTCACTATCAGACATAAAATGTGTTTGTTATTGTACTGACCTTGGGAGATGAATAGAAATGCGCTTTGTCCTTACCCTGCAAGATAGCCACAGCAGCTGGCTATGCTTTAGGACAGGCTAGACTAAAATAGGTCTGTCCACGTGACAGGTTGATAGAAGAAGCCTGGAAATACTGCAAGTTATTTGAGTGCCATTAATAGATGATATTATATGATACTGAGTGCCACCAATACATGATATCCCTGAAAAGGTATCCTGAAGTTGGATCAATGATTTCATTTATAATTCACTGACCCACTGATATAACAACAATCTAATTTTTGGGAAAACCTGTTGTGATTGGTTACTGCCTCACCCCTAAAAAAATTCCAAACCTACTCTTTTTATGAAGCTAAGTGGGACAGGAGGTGTGTTTGTGGGGAAATACTTCAGGAGAGAGCTAACTCCTATGGAAACAAAAAGTTGTGTAGGAAGCCCTGCCCAAACAGCAGATGAGCAATGGGGTTTTATACAATATCTACCACAAGTATTAATATGAAGAGGAGAGATTGGAAGAATAGAATCATCATTAATTTGCAATCAAAATAATTTTAAGGAACTCAGATCAAGGTAATTTAAACGTGAGTCATGTTGCTGATGGTTGTACATTTTGCTGCTTTATTTGCCTGTTTCTTATTGGTTTTCCCTCTTCTTGCCTTTCTGCAAAAAGCGCATACCAACAAAGGGAAAAGGCCAGGGCAGAGCGGTCCCCCTCTCTGTTCCCGCTTTAGGTGGCCAGCAGCCTTGGAGTAGGTAGGTCCCATCCTACCTTCCCTCTAGAGCCTGCACAGGTGCCTGCAGAGCATTTTGGGAGCTGTTGCTCAGCTCCCTGCTCTAACTTGTCCTCTGGAGGGATGCTCTCCAGTGGCTGCACAGGGAGCCTGGGCAGCATGGCCTTCTAATCACATTTGGTACTTCCCATCACATAAGAACAGCCAGCGGACAGATGGGGAAGAGGGAATGTGACTATTCCCAAGGACCCAAAGAGTGGGTACGTTCAAAGTAGAGCAATTTTAAAGTATAGTGAAGTGTTACTTCTGGCATGAATAACAAAAATAATATGTAGAATGAGCAATGATTTTCAAGCCGAATCTGTTTCTTGAAATATTCTCTCATATGCTGTTATTATTCAACTGTAATGGTTCTTTTAGGGCAATATTTTACACCAATGTTAACATCTCCATGGCACCATAGGCAGGGAGGCCTTCCAAGCACACAATTTCTCTCACATTCAGTTTAGAAGCTCTTTCATTTTTCTGTGCATTTATGCTGCGCCACTGACTTGAGATATTTGATCCAGAGTAACGATAATGCTTTGCTTTGCTTTGCTTTGCTTCATTCCAGCCTTTACTCAATCTCCTTTACGAACACCGCTGGGGAGTAGCAGGGCCCTGGGAGGCAGAAAGCCCAGCCAAAGCTCGCCTGTGAGCACCTGGCAAAGCCAGGACTAGAAGACAGAGGTTCTCAATCCTTCTCTCATTTGAGAAGCAGCTCAGGTCGACATGGCTCTGAACTTTGGAGATGATCTGCCTGCTAAGCTATAGCACATTTATGATTTGCGGGTTTCTAGTCTGACTTGGCTTCATTTTTTAACTTTTCATTTTCTTTTTAGGGAACCAAACTGTTCACTGGGTTTGGCAGCTGACGGCTATTAACTGTCACACTCCAATAACCAAGGGATAGTTAGAAGAGCATTAAATATTTGCACTGTGCAGCAAGGCTATACTTCATCTCAGTACACATGAATCCCATGCTCTTTTCATGCTGCAAGAAAACCCACCTTATTGCTATTCAAATCTATCTGTCTGTCTCTCTTCCCATACTGTCATTACGCATGCAAGGCCTGTCAGTGCCATTGACACAAAAAACCCCTCTCGCTTTAAGCCAACACCAGTGACACCTGAAAAAAACCAGCACAAGACACAAAAGAATTAATGCTTTTAAAAAATTTGTTTATTTGGCCTGCATTGGCTAATAAGGTCACTTATCCCATGTCTTTATAAAAGTATTTCTCCTGCCCTGCAAGGGTGCGTGTTCTTTCTCTCAGGAACAGGTTATAGATAATTCTATGTGAAAAGTGGGGTTTGCTAACTGAGGTTTGTCCACTTTGTACGTCCCTGGTTAAATTGTGAAGCTTTGTTTTTGAGCACAGTTTTTTCCCCTTATCATCTTAACTGCCATTTTGAGTCTAATCTTTTAGGAAATATCCTACATAGGCACTCTTTGTGGTCTGCTTTTAAAAAGCAGAATTTATTTTGGCCTCTGCAGGAAGCATTTAAAGCACATAATGAATAATGTTTGACACAGGAGTCAGTTAGCAGTCATTTTAGATTAACAACACTGCTCAGAAAAAAACCTTGCAGGGGATTAGACCAAGGAAAAGATGCTTAGGCAATAACCTCTGAGCCAGTTGGTTGCTGAACTATTCACAATAGACATAACTATCTCCCAAGGTCTTAAGTGTGAGAATTATCTCCGGGAAGAGAACAATGAGTTAGTGAGATATAAAACAATAGGCTCATGCTCTAACAGAAGCAGTTAGCGCCACACATGTTCTCTTCTCATTTCATCTGCAAGACTTTCAGACAGAAGCAGTTGGTGCCCAAATTAAGACTTCCTCTTTCCCTTTGATCTTATGTAAAAACTAATGAATTGTATAATCTCCAACACCTCTGAAATCCCGCTGGTTAAAGGGAAACTATCCCTACCTTTCCCTCGCCTGTCTCAATTCACTAAATGGGAGCTATATTTAACAGCAGGCCAATCACATGATCGCTGAAAAGGAACAGCACAAGGATCTGTAATCCTAATGCTCTGGAGCTGTGATTGCTATAAATCCTTTGCAGAAGATTTCCTTTAAATCCCAAACATGTCATCACACTTTTAATTAACATTTCTTTATGAAAACTGTGGATAAGACCCTTTAAATTAAAGATTGTTCCCAGACTTGTCATCTTAAAACACTGTGCATTTCTATTGTCATTTTCATGTAGCATATTTTACTTCAATTTATAAGTAAAGCTTTTTTTTTCTTTCCTTTCCCCTCCTTTGCCTTCCCTGCCTTAACCCTCAAACAAGTAGTAACAGCTACCACTATTTTTTAAGGGTAAACAAATAGTTTTAAATTAGTTCATGCACAAAAGGGAAAATTCAAATAATGGAAAGGCCAGCAATGAGTAGAGGCAGAGATGTGGCTGACACTGCCCTGCTTGAATTCTTACCACCTTCACCTCTTCCGTTTACCATCTTCTTTACAGAAAGAGATTGAGAGAGGAAAGCGATCTCCCCAGAGTAACGAAAGTGGATCACTTGCAACCTTTATTTCCTGATTCCCAGCTCTTAATTCTTCTCAAGTCTTTAGCATGTGGCTTTCTGAATACCAGGCCTATTTCCTTTGCTGTTGATCTCAGCAGCAGCGCTACTCACTTAATGTGGTACTCAAACAAACCTAAAAAGCACGATGCTGGGCACCGGACACGCAGTCTTATTTCCAGCAAGAGGGAAGAGTTTTATCTGAGGGAGGGTGATACGCTTTGGCCAGTGGCTAGTGGGGAATGGATTTCCAGTACTTGTTTTCCTGAAACTATCCCAGCTAAGAACTCTGGGTTTGAATGATGGCTCAAGCTCAGTGACAGACTCACTTCAGCTATCCCATCTGGGATCTGAGACAGTGGCACATGTCACTGGCAGACATCTCTTTCAATGATGTTTTTCAGGAAGCCCAGTTTTCTAACATGCCTCTGTGTGGAATAAGATGGTGCAGGACCAAGGAGAGAGGAAGAATATTTGTGAGAGAAAATATTAAGGATGGCATCCTTATCCATTGTATAGATTAAAAAACCCCTTTCACCAGAGAGAAGCAGGAAACAAATACAGATCCTGAAAAGAATCCAGAGTGAAATCGTCAGGCAATTTGACAGCACAAAGTCAAATTACTTAGCTTGATTTGGCAATACGTTTCTAAGTATCCATGTATCATCCAAGAATATCCATTGACAGATATTGGAGAAATAATGAATGGCTAAATAGAGTGGGTCAGACTCTGATGCCCTTCCATGAATTGGGTAGTAGTTTATTCCTCAGCTGCTCCCACTGGCTTCAAATTATGCTTTGTAGCTGACCCCCAGAGCCAAATGTCAGGAGCCCACGCTCACCAAGCATGTCAGTGGAAAAGCTCAGAACAGAACCTCTGACTTGACTCTCTTGCATCCTGAATTGAAAACAAGGTATAGCTGAAAGAAAGAAAGAAAAAAAAGAAAAGAAAAGAAAGAACAGAAAGACCCCCCCTATGTTACGAATACCTTCCTTTATATATCTTCCCTTTCTTTACAGTAGTTAGTCAGTCTTGACCATAACTCTGGTAGTTTCATTGGTACCGTAAAGAAAGTTTACATATTTATATTCTGATTTAAATGGGCCATAATTATCTGGCCAGGACATTGACAAAGCTGTTTCAAAAGGAATGGAGAATGTCATGGATGCAGAGCAAAGGGAACAGCAAATTTCATGACTAGACCATTGGGTTTTCCTTACCGACAGCCAAATTCATGCAGTAAGCGTGATGTGGCATATGTGACCATACATTAAAAGCAGGGACTCCAACACATCCTTCCTCGGCCTGTCAGCTTTTCTTGATTAAAATATATCGCATGGATACATCAAGTTAAAGAACTAAAAATTAACCATGAGATGTTAAAAATAACATTCTTCTGCTCAACCCATAAAGCCTGAAGACCATGCACACTGTAGCCTCTTTCAGTTTTGTTTGCAGTTCCATTTTCACTCTGATATATTCATTCCTCCTATGCTAGAACATCAGAAATGTAAAGTCCAAAACTCCTTCCAAGAGTAGTGCTGTGAATAAGCCAGACAAGTCTTATTGGCACAAAGCTGTTCATGAGTAGGTCCACAGACAGACAAGGCTGGTACATGCAACCTTTTTCAGATAGAAAAAGCCTGAGTCCTTAAAGAACAGACCGTACTTACGATGCAGTGATCTGTGCTTGCGACAACGGAGTTCCATGGCGCCATCAGGATTTTCAGGAGTGGCTGGTTTGAAGCTCCTGGATGTACTTGCAGGGATCCCACCAGGTGACCTCTAAGATGACAGAGGCTGTTCTCCAGTGTATGAGACTGGATACTGGGCCAAACGAGGGAATCAGGATCATAACCTTGATTTCTCCCCATGCTCTTTGGAATGCACTAACTGTAATAACACCACTCAACCTCTGTGCGCCCCTTGTTCCATGCTTTGCAGTAAAGCGCAAAGCCCTCACTGACTTAGCGTTCTTTGATGAACCGTAGCCATTCATTTTTCATCTCTCCTGCAGTACAAACACCAAACTGATGTTCCTTCCCTTCCTTACTGCTGAGATCACCCTTGAACACCTACCTGAACACTGAAAGTCTCATATAAAATGTTGAGTTCTAACATAAACTGTGGGTTAAACACCCGTTTCCTGTTCCCATTTCAGTACAATACGTGGGGGAAAGCCAGACACATACCAATACAAAAGCAGAAGTAACTGTATGACAATTTTTTATTTATCAGTATCAAATTACATAGCAAAGTAATGAATGCAGTGTCAGATCACCTCTTTGAATACTGTAAATACAAACAAAATCCACCATATTGCTTAATTATCCAAAGTAAATTAAAAGTTTAAAAATGTGCGTTTCAGAGATTCCGTTTGGCATATCCTGTCAATATATCCTGCATAAATATTTCTGTACCTCATTTTCACTATGTGTACCTTAATTAAATACAGCCTTTAGAAAGCTCACATGTAGGAGAGAGGATCTATCTGTATGTTTATGTTCATCAGCAAGTCATGCATCTGCCCTGAAATCGCTGGAAGTACCTATCTGTGAGCTCACCTGACAGATGAATGTGACTGCGGCCTGACCCTGCTCTCAGGCAGTGCCAGACCCAAAACCACTGGCCTCATCAGCTTTGGATCAGGTCCTTCAATTACCCACGAAGTAGCTACTCACTTCTCTGGAAGCTGGGCTGGGTCTGGTGGCCAGATCTTGTACACTCAAATAGGTAAGGAAATTCTTGGGACGTTTACACCACTCTTTACGCTAGTGTGACTCCACTATATAGAAAGAACAACTCCTGGTTTATAATGTTTAAGTGACAAATAAAGTCAGGTCTGTTGATTTCACGCAAGTTGAGAAGGATTTGGCCACAGCTGGATACAAACTAGATAATTCAACAGAAGTATTTTAATGGTGTTAGTTAGCAGTGTCATTTACATGGGGCTTCCTTATAAACTGTGTAAATAGAACAAATTTTCCTGATGGATGAGAGAATAAGCTTCACTTAGCACTGTTTCCAAAGTTAAGACTACTGAGACATCGTAGCGGTATGAAAAGGAAAACACCATAGAAATATATATTTTGTTTAGAATACAATGAACAGAAGTACAGAAGCGTTGATGCAGGTAATTGGAAAGGTGAGGAAAGGGAAGGAGGAAAAACGTAGGCAGCAATCCCACAGCAACGTGGGAGTTACTCTTGATCCCTCCAATTCACCGGTATCAGTGGAAGTCGGGCTTCTCTGGGAAGGTGCAACCTGAACGCTTGATAATTACGCTGGCAGCGTAATGTCCAGCCCGGATGCACTCGGTCACTGGCTGGTCATAGACGAGCTGTGAGAGAAAGCCTATGGAACAAAGCGGGAGAGAAAGAGAAGGAAGAAAATGGTTAGATTTGGGGTTTGGGTGGATCAGTTTGTCACAGGGCAGAGCACTGCAATACTGGCCTAACTGTATGTACACAGGTAGCCTGGTGTCGTGGTTTGGGCTACTATAAATTTAGTATTGCCCTTGAGTGAGGTGCCGAGTTGGAGTGCTGCTGCTCTTCTTTCTACCTGAACTCTCCATTTGGTAGCTTCAAGTAAGTCAAAGATTATCAAGACTGATCTTTATTAGTGCCGTCAAAATTATTTTACGAGAATTCTTCCTCTCTTCTTTTTCCAGAGAGAGCCCCTGATTCCTCAAATACCATTTTGAGAACAAAGAAGCAGTTTTCCCTGCTGAAGAGAGCTCCTTCTGTCTATACCGGCTACAGCCGCAGCCCCACACAACTGTCACTCTGCAAGTTCTCCTCAAAAAAAGAGAAGGGCACATAGCAAACAAATGTTGTCCATATTTACAGTTACAGGTGCTCACAATGGAAAGAAGGCGAGAAACTATCTGATGAGGAAAGTTATATGACATCTGTTGCCCCTGATTGTGGGAAATTTAACCTAAAACTTCAGAAACAGTGGGCACCTCTGAGCATGTTCCCCTAGCTACGTAAACAGCAACCCCTATGGAGAGCCAAGACCCTCTCAGAATCGGGGCCCTTGGTCAACTGCTGTAGCTAACAAAGCCCTCACGTGCGTGGCTTAGAAAACCAGAAACCACCTGGAGCCAAGTGTTTTGAAAACCAGAGCACCTCTTTAAATGAATGTAAGCAGAGAGTCCTAAAAAGGAGATTATTTACAGGTACTTGGAAAAGTTAAGTACAAGTGGCACCGGAAATTTTACTTTCTGTCCGTCACTTCTGAAACACTTTTTCTTGGTTGAAACTATTGTGATTGAAAGCGGGACAGAACTTATGGCAGAGGTGAAATACGTATTTCAAATTTGGAAGAGGTTTTCAAGATGTGAAAAGTAAACTTGGTATCTCATAATTTAAAACTTTACTCTGTCATTCTAGAGGTAATATTTTATTCACTTTTATCCTGGTTTTAATATGTTTCAGATGTATCTCTCTTCCTCATCCAATCATGGAAGGAAAGTGAGGCTGACCCAGGAAAATCAAAATTCGAGCAAGTTGAAACATGTTCCTTCTAAAGCTTTCATCCACCATTTCAAGCTCCTTGTGTCACAATCTGACAGGCCTTGGGCCTTGACAGTACAAATCTAGTCTTGAAACCATGTCTCTCGTAAGTACTGTGGAGCTGATCGGTACCAATTTCTGACATATTACAAATTTTGATTCAAGGATGGTAAGTTTTGCTAGCTTGCTTTCAGATGCATTTTCCCTGTTCGGCTTGGTAACTGCTGGAACAAAGACTCTATATTAGATTGTGATGTTCTCATTTAACCTGTGCTCCTTTTCTAAATATTTCCTTTCCTGGCACACTAGAGCATATTTTTAGAAGATGATAAAAATATTTTATCCTATGCAATAATGTCTGCTCCTTGAAGGTTAAAAATCATGTAAAAAATGAAAAAATAAGGTTAGATTAATGAAGGATAATACTGGTGAGCAAAAGATGCTGTTTCCGTGAATTACCAAGGAAATCTTGGCCTCTCGGTCATGACTGAGAGTGAGAAGAAGCCTAGTTGATGTATGGTTTTCTCTAAACTGCACCAAATGGGAGAAGAGTTTGAAACTACTAAATCTATAAACCAAATACTTTTCATTGGAACAGGGAGGCCATAGAAAGCAGGTGTTTTAGTTGACAAGTAGGACAAAACTTGCACATTTCTGACATCAATACTTTTCTAGAGAACTACCTATTAGCTGGAATTTCACAGATACTGACTGGCACTAGCTGGGAAAAAATGACTGCTTCACCAACAACAGTTAAGCCCATAAGCACCAGTGGAGGAGACAGGACTTTCCAGTAAACGAAGATGAGAATCCAAACCAGGAAGAGATGTTGCTGTGAGTGCTATCACTGATGGCAGTTTGGGGATGACAGACAACACAACTGTGGCAGGATGGTCCAGCTGAAATAGTTGGGTAACACTGGAGAAATTCAAACAGCATGCCTGGCAGAAATCAGACCGTTTCTGAATAACAAGATGAAAATGGTCTGCTCTCCATTAAATTAACATGCATTCTTAGGAGAAGCTTTCTTGGATATGCGGAGAACGTCAATCATTAAATTTAAACTGCCTGGGAGGCAGGAGCTTGCCAGTGTGCTTCTGGGTGGTTAAAACTTGAGAGCGTGTTGTAACCGAATGTAAAATGAGGCTGTTAAGACAGTCCATTTCTGACTCAGTAAGTACCGAAGATGCACTGGGCAGGCCTCCAAAGGCAAACAGGAGGCTGAGTTTTGTGCAGAGCATGAATTCAGAGAGGGGTTTACACGAGAAAGAACAACTGTCCTCTATGTTTATGACCCCGGCATCAAACATATATGAAGATGAGAAAATCCAAGGAGCGGAGGACCATAAAACATGAATTATTTTTTAACACCAACCGGACTGAGACTGTCATTGCCTCCCAGCCTCACTGTAGTTTCAAGCTAGTATGTATCTTTTGTCTTCAGTGAAGCTACTTATTTATTCTGATCTAAGTGAAAGCCGAATCAGGTAAAGAAACATCCTGTTCTAATTGAGGATAGAAATGAGAGATCTCTGTGATTTCAGAGTGGTGGAGAGATGACATTAAGTACAGCTGTCATATATGAGATATGTAGAAACTGCAGTGGGGAGTTTGCCCTCAAACCATTCTCTTGTCTGTTGAGTTTCTCTTAAAAGGTATGTGTTTCATAGATGAAATAGAAATAGCAGTATCTGACACAATATCACATCGAATGACAATACAAACACACATATCATAAACACAGAACTACATCACACACTAAGAGTAGGCAGTTGGCAAAGCAGACCCCGAGGGAACACCAGAAAGCGCTGTTGTTTGAGCAGAGAAACAAAGAGCTCTATCAGGTTGGCTGCCTTAGCTGCAGAATGTTCTTTTTAGTTAATGCAGTAAAAAGCAACATGATCAGAATATAATTCAGAGTTTGCCTCCTCCAGTGTATAAGGTAGTGTGATGCAAACCCATGAGTCACACTCTCAAGGCATGGATTCAGATCTTTGTGTTCCAGATGAAGAAGTTGCTGCCCCATCTGTTTTTCACCATCCTTCTTTGCTGCTCGCATAACCTGGTACTCGGTCAAAACGAGCCCGATTAGTTTAAACAGTAAGCTGTTGAAGAGTAGATCTTTGCTAACCCAGCTGATTTAAACTGAAGGGGGTTAGTGAGTACTCAAACAGCTCTACCAGCGACAAGGCGGCGGAGGGAAGATGATAAGCACTTGAAGGCTGTAATCTCTTTAAGGTGCCATGTCTGGCAATGCAAGAAGATAAGTGAACGTGGCTTCAGACCTACTTCACACCCCTCCTACCATTTCACAGACGGGACGGGCAGGATTGAACTCTCATCCTGTATCACAGGCCTGGGATCACAGAACTAAATCATCCCAGCACATACTAAAGTAGCTCAGCAACTATTTTAACTTCTGCCATGGCCTGAACTACTTCCTGACTATCATTGGAGTGGAGTGCAGAAAGCAGTAGTGTATTTTGGCTACGCAAGACAACCTCACTTCAAATATTTTACCGACACAACTTCAGGCAATATTGTCTATCATCTAATTGCAGCTATTCTGCACTAGCATTCCTACACTGCGGAAGCTGTAGACGGTGTCAATGCAAGGTGTACCACTCTCTTCACGCTAGAACACAAAGGCAAGAACCAAACTCAAGGCTTTCCCGCTTTTCTGCCTCCTGCCCCGACATCCAAAGTTGGCAGGATGTCTAGCAGGCCACCCTGCTGTAGCTAGCCATCTCGGTAAGCTTTCAGAGTAGCCTGGGATGCCTTTTTCCCTCACGGGTGTGGACAGCCAAGAAACCACTTTGTACCACAATAAGAACTGGAACTGTGTCCAATTCATTCCACTTTTCAGCATCTTCCTAGAAAGCAAAGACAACTTTGCTTGAAAAGCTGCTTTAAACCTCAGAGTGGTACAAAATGTATTTGCATTCCCAGATGATAGAAGTGATTATAACACATCAATAGCTATTTTTGGCCCATAATTATTCCTTTCCTGCTCAGTAGAGAACAGCATCTCTGAAATCACTTTGCTCTGAAAAGTGTGCCTGACATAATTGAGAGTTAATCTTTATTATCTCCAGCTTCCTTACTACATATGCTCAAAGACCGTGTTTATAGTCGTTAGGTCTGCAAACAGAATGAGGGATGGAAAAGCCAAGTTGCTTTCTTCCTTTTCGTGCTCACCACCAAGTGAAAAGTTCTGTAAGCCAGGTGCCAGAAGTGGTGCTTGAGCCTCAAAATCCAAACCCAAGCCAAGGCCCTCACTGAAACCAGCTCAAATCTCTTTGGGGATGTCAATACAAGTCTGAAAGGACACAGCAAGACAGTCCACCCACCGACACAAAAGGTGTTGTCTTTACTTTGTTACCGCTAAGAGCTGAGTAGCACTTAAAAACCATTAAAGGAGAACCAAGTTCATTTTCTTGCGGCCAGCAAAACAGACATTTCAGAGGCAGTTTCACTGAAATCAGTGGTTTCTTTGAAAGTTTTGTTTTCAGATTATCGGTGGTAATTCTGAATGAGCGCCTAGTGCTAGTGCAGTTGGACAGGAATGTGGGAGTCCGATAGCGGAGATTTTAAAACAGTTCTGGTCTGCTCCAGTAATGGTTTAACAACACTTAAAAACAGCTCATATTGAAGCCAAATGTTTCATTTCAAATTGTACACTTGACAATTAATTTTAATGACTGTTAATTACTAATGCTGGCTGGAAATCCGTTTATAGACTCCGACACCCAGCTCCCCCACTACTCGTCTTTCTGCAGTCTCTCTCACACTTCCAACCTTTGTAAAATGCCCAAGCAAAATTAATGTATTTTTTTAAATGCAAGAGAGAAAAGCAAAAAAAAGCAATTATCAAATGCATTAATTATAAACAATTACAAGCTGACTCTGAGTCAGAGCCCCCCAAAATCTTTTTGCTATGTGATGTTCCCAGACAATCCTGCTCTTCCAGCTGAACCCTGAAGCATCTAACACGAGCCACGCTGCCAGGCCACTCACAACAACATTGTCCCAGGCACAGAAAGCATCATGAGCTGCCTCCTTTCTTTTTTTTTTTTTTTTTGTGTATTTAAAGTCTCTGCAGCTTAATTTATGAACTGTCTTTTTAAAAATGGTGCTATTGCACTAAGGGGGACGGTCGCAAGCACCTTTTTACACTCCCGTTTGTATACAGCATTGATCACAGTTGCTCGAAGGCTCATCTATTTTTATGTGCTCCCACCAGCTTTCCAGGCCAGCAGTGTGGGAAGATGCAGTTTTCAAGAAGCATTACCCTGGCGGTTTAAAGCCTCGTAGCTGATATGACTGAGGCTTTTTTTGGTTGCTGTCTTTTAGCGCTGTTGGAGCGGGTTAATGCCGTGGTAGCACGAGCCTGGTCAGTTGGAATCAGGTGGTTCGCAGCGCTGGTGCCAAGAGCCAACCAGCCAACCTAGATTTTGTAAAAGACATTGGCATGGGATGATTCTGCAATACAGTCGCTGAACGACCGTACGTCAACATGCTGAGGTTTCTCCTTTTTTAATTTTGTGGCAGATGGTGGATATTACAGCCAAGAACTGTGGTAAGCCAGAGGCCCTGCCCACTGCTATCAAACCGAATGTTGGCTATTCTAAATGGAAACGTTTTTGATTAAGGGTGGGATTTGGCTTCTGTTTTCATGTATTTTGGCACTGTGGTCTGACACATTAGACTTACAGTATATAAGACAAATTAAATGTACACATCTTCAAATACACTCTACTTATTTCTGCCTTCACACACCGTAGCTTTTTCTCTCTCAAAACACAGTGTAAGAATTATTCCACACATGCACATATATGTTATTAACTACAAATGTATACATGTACAAACAAGTGCACACAGTAAACAAGAGTCTTTCCCTCTCCTTTAAAATGAGATGGCTTTGTGCTTCTGCAGAACTGTAGTGCCAGGCTAATTACAAGTGAGAGAAAAAAGGTTACCAACCCTTTCAGAAAAACAGTCATTTAAGATGTATATCTAACAAGTGGCAACCTTGAAATCTCACCCTCACTGAAAAGAACATTAGAAAAGCCTTCCTGTCTATACCACTGGAGGAAAGTTTTAATAAAAACTAATTAAACTACAAAAATCCCAAGTGGTTAACTGATTTTAGGGGCTAAATTTCTGGCAATTCTAATTATCCTCTTGTGGCTTCACTTAGTGTTTCACAACCATGACAGATGACAATGAAAAACTGCAGTTAAATTCATCCTCCCTGACACCATGCTAAGCACTAGCTTCTCCCTCTCCAAGTAAAATCAATACCATGTTTGAGTAAACACGTTTACAGCTTTATTAGGATGTCTCGCTTGTTCTGTAACAGCTACTTGAAGCTGTGGTAACAAATCGACTCAACTCAGTTAAACCTAGAGAGCTGAGTAAGAGGCTCATCGATAAGGTTGTTATAAAAATAAACTGCAGGAGATCAGAAAGCTGGAACAAACAGCCTGGTAAATGTCAATATTTTTACTTCCAGAGAATGACAAAACCATGAGATCACGAATAAAATGTTTCGGAAGTCTATATTTACTTTATTTATAAAACGGTCATGTGCTAAATGCATTTTGCTGCCTGTACGACCCCCTTACACAAACTTCTTATTTTCCAATCACCAGCATGAACACTAAACCAAGCACGTTTCCAAGAAAAGCAGCTAGTATGGGTATTGCTGTCCCTATCCCCCTTGTATTCTTTATATTTACATTTTGAATGTATTGAATTTCTGTAAGGATCACTCAGATGGGTGCACGTCTTCCTTAGTCTGAGGTTATACAGTCATTTATGGACACAACGCAAATAATACAACTTTGCATTTACTAGACAACTATGAATAAGTGCAAGGAGTGTTTTCAGTTTAGCAGCCGTTCCCCAGGGTGGAGAGGAGGTGTTGAATACACAAAGCAAAAGAGAGTTCAGACCCTAAGGCTTTCAACCATCACATGTGGAAAAAGTTAATGAAAGATTCCTGCAAAAACATAACAATAAAAAAGCCGAAATAAAACTCCACTACATCCCTGTTATTCCATTAGGAATCAGTTACTCAAGGCTGAATAATTTTATTGCACCACTGTTTGGACATACTGGGCCAGCTCACTGCAGCTCGCAGAGTAAGGTGCCATCACACCTCCCAAGGCCTGTAGAGATGCTTGTGCCCATCAGAGACTCTCTAAGGAAAATTAGCAGTCTTGTTTCTTTGATGTCTTTGTGCAAGTAGGAATGGTGGTTGTAACTCTATAGCGGTTTGGTCCTGAAGGCTGTGTAATGGACGGAGAACTTAGATCCTGATTTGAAGCCTGCTGAGACTGACAGGAGTTTGCCTATCACTGGCCTATGCCTTGTATGACTACTGTCCATCCTTTGAGGGGAACAGCTCAAAGCTGGAGGAGAGCCTTAAGTCTTTTATGCTGTGACACCCTCCACATTAACCAACAGACTCTTAACCTGTTGCATAGCACCTCTATCAAACCCCCAGCGCATCTTACTGTCCAAGAAAAGAATCACTTCAGTCTACAATATGCTCCAAGAAAGATGCGATGGAGGAAGCCGATAACAAGGTTATAACTTCTGATGGTTCGGTCCTATTTTTCACTTTTCATTTTTAAATCCACATGATGAACTTTGGGAAATTCCCTTTTGGATCAGAATCTGGTGGCTTTGGGCTTGTCTCCAACAGCCAGGACCAGGGGGAAACATTTGATAAAAAAAAACCCCTCCAAGCTTACAAAGAATATTCAAGGCACTCTATATGCCAAAGCAAATACAGGTATTTTCATTGGAAGCATTGTTGCTAACCATCTGAAAAAACTGCTTTCCAGGCTGATGTTTCTCTTTGTTTTTCCTAAAAACATTTCCGAGAAAGTTTCCTAGAAGTGTTGTTCAAAAGCTACAATTCTCCTTAGCCATTTTTGAGACCGCAGAATTAAATATGCTTGCTTTTATTAGTACCTGAGGAAATCTTCTGAGCCTCAAAACAGATCTGTTGTATTGACATTAAATGGTGCAGATTACTACACCTACTGCTTGGGATAAGAGGAAGAGACTTCCACTAATTTAATGTAGAAATAACAAAGTTCTAAGCAGAACAAAATGGAATACTACGTACTATCCTCTATTCAGTTTTTAACGTTGTTTGGAAGCATAATGCTTCTGTCATATATTCAACTACAAAAAAGGCTCCGTGAGGCTTCAGAGTTGCGATTCACCTGCACCAAAGGCAGGAGATGTGAAGTCGTGTTAGCAGTATGGGTTTATTTGCAGGTACACTCCCACACCCTCAAGCCAGCGGTAGGCAAAGGGAATCAGAAAGCAAGACCCAGCGCAGTGGGAATACGGCAGTTAGACATCCCACCACCTTCTTGACTTTTGTGGGCTGAAATGCCCAACCTAGCATTATGTTCACGATGCTCCTATTCTAATACAGTGGCGTTTAATGTCTTTTGCCTGTTTAAGTATCTCTTACAGTCCTGGATTGATACTAATCATTTACTGATTACCAATAACAGTAACGCCCCTTTAAGTAGAGTCAGAGATCAACCAACCAGCACTGCCACTACCACTGCTTTTAACTCTTTTAACTGGGACCATGGTTTTTATTTCTTTTTTTTTTTTTTATTGCAGCCTTGCCATCTCCTCACCTCAAGTATGAGCCCATTTCAGTGTGGGAGAAGTGAACTAATTATGGGAGACGTTACCACCGTATCATATAGTAGAGGCAGCAGCCAGTGAGTGAGGGTCCTGCTGGCTAATACCTCCGCCTGAGAAGTACCTCTGTGGTCATCCCGTCCATCGCCACAGCACCACACCAAGTCATAACAGGCGTGGAATAGATGACATATTTCAGTGTATTTTTATATTTCGTTGTGTGCTGTTGTATCTCCTGCGAATATAGCATCAGCTTAATCTGACACATCGTTTCTTAGGGGACTACATCCTGCCCTGATTCCCAGGGGAATGTTCTTGATGATCCAATCTGACTACTGCCTCTGTCTCTACTCAGAATACATTAAAATAACACAAAAATATTACCAACAGTCTGCGAGCAAGGTAATAATAACTCATTAAAGTAATTTCTAACCTTCCACACGAACACTTTCTTTATCATTACATGATTTTCTAACACATGACACATTAACATAAAATGAAATGTTATGAGGATAGTAGGCATGACAAAGTATTTTAAACGGTGATGATTTGCTTTGAGGCGTTAAGTCAATCTGTAATTGTCCCATAGCTATTACAGCAAAAATTGGAACTTTATAATTGGTTTTGAAAATCTATTTTTAACACGGTAGGTTTGTTTTTTTAAAATGTACGCAACCTATTCAACGTTTATTTCTCACAAAGCCTGTCCAGAATGTCACTGAATTTATGGTGAGGTAAATTAGGCCTTTTAAAACCCAATTTTGCAAAATATAATCTTCTTGCTGTGTACTGAGGTTCCCCTAACACTGACGGTGTCACTGACAGAAGAGAGACACAGTGGCTGGAAGGATCAGGTCCCGCTTCCGTCTAATTAGAAACTTCTGAGGGTTTTTAATTCCATACACTGATCCTTTTAAATGGATCTCTCACTTCTACATGTTATTTAAAAGATGACAGCAAGTATAATAATGTTTTGCCTCACAGTAATTCTACTACATATTTTTCTGGATTGCCTTTAAATTGTAGAGGTGAAAAAGTGAATTAACGTACTTAAGTTACTAATTTTGATAAAAAATACATATGTAATAAAATTAAGAACAGTTAGAAACCAAGAGAAGGGTAGCAATTAAAACAAAACAATTAAACCAGATTGGATGACAATTAGATTATACTTGAACGACACTTGCTGCCAGTTTTAAGTATAATGCCAGCGCAGAAGAGTGTATTATTTCCAAAGAAATTTTGAGTGGAAATTGGTAAAAAGTGAAGTAGGGAATGAAAAAGAAAACGGGAATATTCCATGTTTTTCCTGAGTGATATCTATTTTTATCAAACTGCGGCAAATTTCTAAATGGTGCCAGCACTAATGTTGAAATTACCAGTGACTGGCTACGCTATCGATCAGAATAACGATGGGCCTCTAGCTGAGACTGAGAAAAATCAACCAGGAACGTATAATCTGGTAATTTTCTAGTTTGTAGAAGGTCAGTTACAGAGATAACGTGGCCATCTAATAGCCGGGGTTTAGATGGGATGTTTATCTGAGAGGGTTAAGAATGCCATCAGAACACAGGGGCGGTAAGTCATGAGCGTGTTGACACGTTATCCCCTGGCAAGCAGAGACTGATGCCCTGTCTGCAGCTCAGCTATTATACTCCCGTACGCTGTTTATAAAACAGGAGTATTAAAGATGGGCAAAACAGGCTGTCAGTCAAAATGCTGATGACATGAAGAAGGTATTTTTATTTCAAAGCTTCCTATCTCATCAGCAATGATCTCAGTAACAACGGGATTGCTCAGAGGCAATTAGCCACCCATGTTGTATAAATGAAGACTGAGAGAGTGCTGATTTCTGTTATAACGTTTATCTTTACTTCAAAGAAAAGACAGAACAATTCAAAGTAGTATCCCCTTGTCTCTCTGCTCGTGAAGATAAATTTTGTAGCAAAAATCAGCCATAACGAGTTACGTGCACATACATATTTAATTGATATCACAAAAAAAAAATACCTCTCAGTCCCAGCTGGCAATTAAAATTGCATCTCAGAGCTCTGGTGTTATCAGAATGCAGTGCTTCACAGCAGTGATATTTTATCCACTCTCTATCAAATGTGATTAAAAAATGATGACAACTTCCCAAGGTATCTTAAACAAGTATAAAAATCTTATACAAATTAAAGACCGCTGTAAGTGGATTAAGTAGCTTCTGATATCGCACTCCTGCTGTTCAGTAAAGAACTGTTTCTAGTTCCTTGAACTCCTCTTTCAACAAATCTAGAACGTTTAGGGGTGGTGAGTACTGGAGGGAGGGCAGCTCTTACAACAGAGATTCATACAGAGATGAAAATACAACAAATAAGAGGAATATTTCATTTCTCTACAATGTTTTTAGTGAAAACAGATTCTTCAATAACCTTAAAAAGCCCTATAAATCTATTATGGAACTTTATTTTTAATGTAGTCACTGGCCCACTCACAATTTAGTATTCTGACAAACCATTCAAATCACCTGTCTCTGCTGAAGGCATTATCAGACCTTTTTGGCACGTTCAGCACTCCGGGTGTAGCCATACAGCAACCAGCCCTAAGAACTTACTTCATTTTCACACGTGCACGTGCCTCCATCCACACAATTCCTTCACATGAAATACATAAGGGACTTATTAGACAAAGTCATGAATACAGTCCATCTTTGCCCTGTATCAGATTTATTGTGAGAAGATGGAATTCCCATTGCAGAAGTTTCGTTTTTCAGTTCAGTCAGCTTCTGCTCTTCAGCCACCAACGCTGCCCCCTGAGGATGACTGAGGCTGGATTTTCAGAGGAGCAGGAAACGGCACCTGGGAAGGTAATTCCTATAGGATTAGCACTCATAGGACCATAGCACAATTTAGGTTGGAAGGGACCTCTGGAGGTCACTTGCTCCAGCCCTTGGCTTAAAGCAGGGCCAAGTCAGATCTGATGATTTTTTATTTTAAAGGTTCTTAGATTCCTTCCATAAATGACAGATTCTGCAGGACAACAGCAGAAGAATTATTATACTGGATTCCATTCTGTTTCCATTTTTATCAATAATATACTTGTTTAAATCCACCTGCTTCAGTCGAGGTATTCCAAAGCTATTCTAGTGTTTTTGCAAAACAGAACCCGGCTATTTTTTAAAAAACGTTTCTGAATCAAACTTGTAATAATAGAGTAGTAATGATGAACAATTATTCTGTGCACTATGGGTTCTTTGCAAACCCATATTTATATTTCTTGTGCTGTGTTTTTACAAATATACATATAGGTATAATACATTCAAAAAATGTTTCACATTAAGGGTAATATTTTAACATTTCAGTAATGTGGAAGCATATACTAAATATTACTTAGCTCTGAAATGAAAGCTGGATGTCACTCTACAGAAAGTAATTTGCATTTACCTCATGAAAACAGGCTAAAATTTGAACAATGCGATGACCTTAAGGCAAACCCTTAGGAGTCCGAGGTCTTTATCTAATTTGTAAAGGCATTTAGATTAAGATGGAAAAATAATGTTTAGAATTAACCTCAATATTAAAGATGAGGGAATGGCTTTATTGAGCCAGTTTGGCAGCAGAAACAAAAGGAGGGAAGTATCTCCACTGAGCCCTGTGGTCTCTAAAGAAAAGATAAGGATGCCATGAGGCACACTCAGGCAAGGACACGTATAAAAGATGACAATTCCTCTTTTGCTGCTGTCCCTGTCTTCTATCACAGCAGTTCTCTGATAGCCGAGACAGTAGTTGGCCATCTCGTAAGATTCACGCTAAGTTTTCATGAGAGAGAGAACTGTTTATTCTGTAGGCATGTGCACCAAAAAAAATCTGAATGTCGCTTTCAAACTGTAAGCAGCAGCTTTATGAGATTCTGCGGTACATGAAAGCTGCCAATGGGATTTTTAAATTGACGGGTGGTTTGAGCCGTTGACCTCAGCTTTAATACTGACGGAGGCAAATTGCTACCAGCTCGTATTCGGCACCGTACGACGCTTAATGAAGAGCTCCTTCTATCTTAGGATTTCTTTTCCTTGAGAATGGTATAACATCTTTATAGCACGGTGATAAGTAACAGACACTTGCTGCGATCATTCTGTCACTGCTTCATCACGCGACTTTAAAATGACTTGTGGTTGCATTTCATACTCTAGTACTTTTCATGCAGTATATGACTAAATCAGAGTAGATTACTAAGTCAATATATTTATATTGACAGAACCTGAAGAAACATTGATTTTACACCCTCTCCTATTCATTCATTATGAAGTCTCTACCCAGTTCCGCTGAGTAGACAGATTCTAGGGGAGAGATTTGGCAGGGAACAATGGCAGTAACTATCAGAAAAGATGCTTATTGTTTTCATTAGTTACGGTGGCAAAGGGGAGTCCAAACAGAAAGCAGAGCCAGACCTACGCTGGCTAAAGGCAGCGGGACGGCATAAAGGAAAGCATAAAATGGCAAAACTGTCGATATTTCGATCTGTTTATTGCCATTAAATATTCTTTGATTATGATTATTGCAAAGGTTCAAGCTGGGGTTGACTAGTAATAAATAACTAACTAAATGTTAATTTAACGAGTAATACAGTGTTCCCCAAACTCTACAAACAAAGGCTGTAATTCCATTAAGAGGACTCTGGTGACATTAAGTGATGTCAGCAAAGCTCAAGTGATTTGTCCATGTCATCAGAACTTGGAGGTGGAACTGCAACTTCGGTTTATGGGTATTTCAGGGATTTATAACCAAAAATCTGTGGTATCCCTAAAATCCACAAGAGGTGCTGAGATGCCACAAAGTAAACAATTATTGCTTAAACTTCTGGAAGGTTGGCGGTGTTGCTGGAAAGCAATACAGGGAGAGCTCTGATAAAGTGTTTTTAGCATAAAAATACTTGCAGCGATTTTAAAACTCGGTTTCTCATTCATGCATTGCACCAGCCTGAGTGGCAGATGACTTGATGCCTGCAGTAAGAGGCAAGAAATTCAGAGATATTCCTGGTGCCAACTTAATAAAAACACATTTCAACTGAAGAATGCAGTTTATTTCTTGTTGCTAGCTGCTGGAGTGAGCTAGTTCTCCTCGGAGGCTGGCGGCTTCGTGTTCAGAAATGCTGAGCTCATGAATCAACTCACAGACTTAGAAGTGCCCAGAAACTTTGTGTCTTGAAACTTTTTCATCACTTTAAGGTTTCAAGACCTTCAGTAGTTAGATAGGTTCTAGAAAAAAAACCCAGACAGATTTCTTATTTTCTACTTTCACATGGAGAAACACACGAGGAGAGATTTGCCAAGTTGGCATAATTATCCAGAAGGAATTTCCTTACAATCTGTGAGTTATACCTCTGGAAGAGAGCGCCTCCATGAAAGACCTTTCAAAATATAGTAGAGTCTAACAAACCTGACCTCCTAATGCAAAATAAATCCTGCTTGATGGGGTTAGGTCTCATTATATCCCACATTCCCTTCTCAGCCAAGACATTTGCTCCAACAAAACCACTGTTCAGTCATGTTAATATGCCAGTCCCAGAGAAGCATGGGAAGCTTTGCCATGGGACTCTTGTTCTCTGCTGTTTGAATAAAGGAACTATGTTTCCAGGAGAGAATATTATAACACTGAGTGCATTTTTTGAGTAAAGGGATGAATTTTGAAACATTTTACTACACTAAAATCAAAATATTATATGTACTGTTGTCTAGGTAGTAACAACTTGACAAAAACCTCAATCGAAGAAAGCAGCTAGAAAAAAACTGAAGAGAATATAACCTTCCCACGATAAAAACTCTGTCAGGACAACAACGCTGCATCTGACCCCGTGCTAGAATCAACAGGAGATACATATGTCGAGTAGTATTACCAACATTACTGCGTTGGGCTTTCTGGTAAGGAGACAATAAAGAACTTTTCCTGTTGCAAACATGTACTTTGAAAACACATGAAAAGTGTGATATAGATAAAATACAGACACTTCCCCCAAATGAAACACAGACCAAATCAAAGGCTATCCAGTCCAGTATCCTATTTCCTACATATGGGAAGGAAAATGAAATGACTCCATAAAGAAGACGACCACAGTATCTAAGACTAGAATCAGCTGTGTATCTAGACTGTTATGACTCCCAAATCTCCCATCTGGACTAAACTCGGGAAAATCTGTTCTCTGAGGAGAAAAAATGACCAATTTATTATTTATGGAGTGACAGAGAACTAAGTATCTCAGAAGCTAATGAAAGAACCACGGATATGCTAAAGCTCCTGTTGCTTTGTGGGTCACAGCAGAGAGAAACACGGCTCCACGAGAACCTAATCTCAGATGCTGACCCTCAGGTAAGTGTGTACCCGCGGTGAGATTTCAGACAGATGGCCACTGCTGAGCCAGCTTCCAGCACAGGGGGACAAATAGATGTGGTCCTTTCGTTCCCAGGTACCGAGGATGACCTGGACAATGCCATGCCACCGCTGGACTGCATTGCCCCTGTGCTCCATACAAAAAGCATCTGAGGCCTCAGTGCTATTTGTGGGAGAACTGAGGAAAATAAAGTACATCCACGAACACTGACACAAGACCTTTGTTAAGTTTACCCCAAATACATTGAAGCTTGTTGTATCCAGACACATTACCTCAACACGCTTAGGATGAAAAAGGGGAGTTGATCTTTTAGAAGATCTATTTTCTTTCCTTCCTTCCCAACAGAGTTTAGCATTTTCCATGTCATGTTTCCCCTTGGAGAAAGGAATCTCACAACTGATCCAAGACCAGCCTGACAGGATATGCCTGAACTCCTTCCACTGCTGGTAGAAGGTTTGGAATAGAGTCTGATGTGGCTCCTATCAGCCTTTCCATTCTGGATGTTCTGAATAATTACTAAAGTCAACGTTTTGGCCCTTCTACAGAAACCCAGGAGCTATGGTGATGCCAGGGAAAAGGATATAATTTAAAGAGGAAGGGTTATGAGAGACCAGGCAGTTCTTAAAGCCCGATTATGTGGTTGCAATAGTCTTCCTGCAGCTAAACTATGGAAGAACACAAGAAGGATCATTAAAAAAAGCTAAAAATCCTGATTTCAAAATGCCTAAAATCTGAAGAAATGACAGTAAATACAACCTGAGATAAACATGACAGACACATGAAAAGCTGCTTCTTGCTGAGGCAAAGCTTGGTTGGTGTCTACTGCATTGCTCACCTGGGCCCTGCGCAGTATTACTTTATTTTCAGGATCTGAAAACAAAATTGGCAAGATCTTTTCTCTCTTTTTTCACAACAAGAACAGCAGCTTATGGCACAGCTGATACACAGAGCACAGGTATACAAGGACAAGCACTTGACGAAGATCTTATTTACGTTATAGTCCCTGTTACTTATTGGTTCAAATTTAGTCTTGTTTGCGATTTAGGAGCCATAGAGAGTGACAAGCGTGCACTAAAAGGTGTATGAATAACATGATCTACTGTGTTTCCCTCTGTTTCTGTCCTTTTCATTCACGAAAGCACCAAAGCAACGAGTAATAACATTCCTATTTAAGATTTAAGCACGTACTGAAAATTTATCATTGGTTTAAGTGATGTATTAAGTAAGGACGGCATTACTCACATGCTTAAGATGAAGCTTATGTCGAATATTTTCTCTTTCTTGAAGCAGGACACAATTCTGTAGCTTTAATTTGGTAACAAAGCTGCTTGTTATCCCCTTCACAGCTACAAGACTGAGCCCTGCAATTCTATTTATAAAGTCTCTTTGGTAATGTTTCTAGTAAATTAGTGACTAATGGAGCTCCTTACAGCTACCACGTACTGGATATCAGAGCCTTCAGGATGCACTAGTGCATCACAGAACTACATGTACGAAGGTTACAATGAATGACAGAACTTTTGGATTAGATTGGGTTTTGGCTTATATTGAATCATTTTTTAAAACAGGCATAGACAAAACATCCTCTTTTTTCCTTAGAGCTTGTGCCAAAAAAAATAGTAAGTTTGCAAATGGATATTAAGCAATGCCAGATATTTTCTGGGTTTGTTTTAACAAATTAACCCTTTGTGTTCTTTTCTGATGTCCAAATAATTGTATTGGAAGCAGATGTTCTACCAAAATTGACATGATCAGAAGACATTATGCTCACTTATTAACATACTGTTTAATATTCACTACAACCTGTTTTAAAGAACAACAATGTGTTAACATTTAAGCCAGGAGGGATTTCTGTACACTATATAGTACTTGATGCAGCTTGTTTATGCAACAGTCTGACAGATACAATTAATCTCATGAAAAAGACCAGAGTACAGCATAATAGCATATTATTTTTAAAGTAATAGAACACACTTTCCCTTTGAAAATCAGAACTTAATTAAATCATGTAACTTCCGGATGCAGATAAAAGCTCTAAAAGAATGAGCTCATTCTGAAGGACAGTTGAATGAAAGGATGGTAGATTTTATACAGGGAGAATAATAGGATAATCTCCAAACAAGAGAAAGAAGTAAGAAATACCTCCAACAAATGCATCTCCAGCTCCATTGGTATCCACAATTTCACTCTGATCACTCACCAACACAGGGAAAGTAGTCACTTCATTTTCTATAGTGGAAAGGGAGAATAAAACGTGAGTTACTTGCAAATATGACTTTGAAATGCACAAAACCCAATGAAAATCAAAATAATTCAAAACTGGAGCTCTGACCTTTAGCACAATTATTTGGATAAAAATAGATTTTGGTTTATAATTCTATCTGTATTTACTGCATAGGGATACAGGAACACATTTGATCAAGCTATTTGTTGTGGACATTTTCATGAATTACTTCCAGCTTAATTTCTTTTCTTTACCTCCTAATATTAAGGGCAAGAGAAAAAAGGTTAATCAGGAGGAACAACATAAAACACCTGGGCATATGGACAAGACTAAGAAAAATCCATCCTGCCAAAACCAGTGCTTCCTATTAGTTGCAGAGAGGTGAGGTAGCCTCCAGAATGGCCAGTCCAAGCTTCCAAAAGTTGAACAGCAATTGCTGCATTGTAAAAAGCCAAATGCACATGAACTAACTAAAATAAAGCTGTGAAATAAAAAGCAGGAACTAGTGTAAATCAAAGTGCTCTCAAATTACATCTTTTTAAAAAACACACATATGTAAGAAGCCTTGCAACTTGCCATCTGACAAGATTTGCTTTCAAGATTTCAATGACTTCACCCTCTTCCTTAGTATTTCTTTTTATAAAAAAACACATTTCCTCTCTGCAGCTCCCTGCCCTCTACTGGCACCCGTTAAACCTATTGCAATAGGTGGATACTCAGCATCTTCACCTCCAACTCACTGCCACACCACAGTTCAACATAATTACACCACTTAGGTATGATAACTTTAGAGTTCTAGGGTTATAAATTTAATATATGCCACTAATTAATCAGCTATGGCTTTCCAGGTGGTAATGTCATAATGACGTGATAAAAATATAATTACCACCTTGTCACAATACCTTGTTAAAGTGTAAATTACCCCTGTAACAGAGCCAATGGAAGTTCTGCCTCTGGTAGTCAGTATGCATTAAACTGTCTCAGAGCAAACAGATTGTCCTTTGGCAGACAGCAGGAATTAAAAAAAAGGGAGGGGGAAGAAAAGCCTGTCAACCAGTGAAAATGAAAACCATCAGAGCTGTTTTCCTTTAATTTTTGGTAAAAATAGAAATAAAAAAGGGGAATAGATCCTCCAGTAGCTGAAAGCTGGAGATGAGTAGTTTCTTCACTGTCCAGCGACAGAGCAGATCATAAAAATCCTTCTTCCACTGACGTAGACAGTGGCAAACAAGGAAACCTAGTTTGGGAGGCATATAAAGAATTCACAGCCTCAAATCAGGCAAGTCTGTGTGTGCTGCAGAGGTACCAGAAGGATCCTGGTTTCTGTGAAATGCAGTGTATCAGCTCTACTGCTCTTCACCATCTGCTACTAAGTGAACCAGGCAGATATAATGATGCTGCCTCCAGAGGGAACTGTTGGCTGGCCCACCAGGAGGGGAGGGGAGCATTAGCAACAACCAGCCATGAGAGGCAAAGGAAAAAGGGTAATGAAAAACATAAGATGAATATTCCAATTAAAGAACAGGTTTCAGTCAGTTCTCAGTGGATCTGACTCCCTGTCCTATTAAGAAAGCTATTTAGGAAAGTGCTTCAATGCTGTGTTGCGCTCTTAAGATAGTCTTCAAGAGCAATGTTTTTTAGTAATTTTAACAGGATTCATTTGAAATCAAGAAAGAGAGGTCTTAGATTAACCTCTGCCAGACGAGCAGAGTGTATTCATCTATTTCATTGGAAGGTATATATGATTTGCTCTAGGTAATACTAGAACAACGATCAAAGTGACAACGCTGTTGAAGACACATTGTAATGAACTAACCGGCTTCCTTCCCAAGTGTGCATGGGCACACACAGATGTTCCACGTTAAAGACACAGCAGGCACTGGCACGTGCACACAAATGTGTGTGTTTGGGCACAGACATTGTATTTCGAATGCTGTAAACGGGGCTTGGCATCAAACAAGACTCTGTTCAAGCAAACTAACACCAATGAAAGTTCTCACCATCATCTTTCTCCTTTCTTTTCCTCCTGTGTCCTGATTCCTTCCCCCAGCTCCCTCTAGTACTTGCAGGTAAGCATTGCACTAGGAGCTCTTATTCTATTCTTTCTGCAGTAGATGTAATTGTAAGTAACTGAAATAGTCTAAAACCCCGAAGACATAAAGGAATTCAGCTGGTACGAGAACACTCTTTTTTGGTTCTGATCACAGTTTTCCACCCCTACGTGGGCCATACATTCTGCCTCTATAACTTTATGTGTTTTCAAGAGGAGCAATAATCTCATATTTTGAAGTACTGAAGTTTCAGAAGCAGCTAGCACGGCTTTGCAGCACATACTACATTATAAAGATATTACCACCTGCACAAACCCAATAGGCAAATTATCTTTTTTTAACCTTAGGAGAACTTCTACTAGCATAGTAGAGCCTGCTAAACTATAGCTAACAATAATACTCATTGAAAGGTACAACAAAATAATACTGAGGCGTTTGGTTTTTTTTCCTTCACAATAAATGAAGTCAGTTAGAATTAAAGCTGCCATTAATTTACCTTGCTATGTCTGTGCAACAGCATAAAAACAGCTAACATCTCTCACTGATCTGTGTTTTGTAACAACCAGGCACTATTGTGAATTAAGATGAAGCAGAAGTCTCCATTCTGGATATCCTTGCTTTTGTGACTTTAATGTTGCTTTAACTTCATTTTGGTGTGTGATCTATTATGTTATAAAACTCCCAAATCCATCACAGCAAACACAGAGACACCTTGGCTAAGTGCACTGGTCATCGGTGGCCTTGCTTTTCAAAGTCAGTTCTGATTTCATTTATCATTCTGAGAGCTTATGAAATAAAGAATAATTACATAAGTGTTTTGAAGTCCAAGCGCTGCTCCTCTGGGCATAAAATCCAGTGTTCTATTTTTAAGCAACAAATATATTCTATGGTAAAAGCCCTGGAATACAACACATTCCACTTGGATATTATTTCCTAGAAGCCCAGAATTGTGTGCGCAAATTGCAACAAAGTGTCTACAATTAGGGAAGTTTTAGTAAAAAGCATCACTGAAATGTAAAATTTGAGGATTCAGCCCTCTCAATGATTTTACATTAGTGAGGAACTCAACTGTTTTAAAATGATATAGAAATAATAAAAATCAAACATTAACGCGGTGATTTCACAGGCTGAAGACAATATTCACAGATAAATCAGAATGAATCAGCTTATTGGTAAATTTAGTTATTGTTAATTTGTTGCATTATGTACATAAAGATGTGAAATCTATCTTTATTTTCCACAGGCAAAAATATGCACTAGCATATCTAGCTTAAGATATTTTTGCAGATAAAACAGTCTGGAGAGATAATAATTGGAGAGCAATATTAATTGAAAAAACAGTGCTCCTTCCATTCTAATACATTTAAGCTCCCAAATGAACACAAGCCTATTTCGTGATGTTAACTGAAACAATCGAACTCTGATGGTAGCTGCGAATACTACAGGTCTGTCTTTAAACCAAATTAGAATCACAGACTACACGTCTACTCTTAGTACAGTAATAAACACCAGCAAGCAATCATTACATCCAATTAGGCTGAGTACTTTCCTTAACTGGGTCATTTACCAGTCTCTCTTGCTCTTAAAAGTAGATTAAATGTGTAAACTTACATTTAATTACCTGTAACAGAACTCTTATGGGCAACATGTTGGAGTGTCCTTAATTTTGTATTAAAATAAAATAAAAGGAAGAAGGGAGCCCTAAAATATATACAAAAAAGTCTAGCAATTTCCTCAAATAAGCTTTTGATCCGTGGGCTGGTAGTGGTAGTACAGATGCTTACAAGATGGAGACACATTCATGTTTCTTTCGTGAGCTTTAGCTTGGAAAAAAAAGGAACAACTGTGAAACAGAATTCTGTCCCATCTCCTCCCCACCTCCATCCTCTCTAATTTTCTTCAGATCGGGGGCCAAAAACAGATAAAAAGAAAGGAGAAAAAAAAAAAAAAAGAGACAGGAAGAACTTAACAGGACATAGAAACCTGAACTCAAAACCTATAAACGTCTCTGGGCAGCTATAAGGTAAGAGGTAATGAGAAAAGTATTTGGAACCAGCCCATGTCAGTCAGGGCGATTCTGAGCTCTCACCTCGCTCCAGAAGGTAGAACCCAGAAGCCTATAGGCTCCAAGTCTCTGCACCTTTTCCAGCACACTAATACATCTTTAAAAATTATTAGTGTAACTACACTTTGTCCTGTTTTCTCTACAGTAAAAAAATGCTGTTGTTGCTGTACTTCACACAAAGATACCATCGACAACGTTAAATCAAATAGATGCCACAATTCTCTCGCCGTATCGGCCCAGCACTGTCCCAAGGTAGAGGGCAACGCGGGGCAGGGCACTGGGCGCTGGAGCCCGGTGAGAAATCCCTAAGACTTCCAGCGATGACGGATTTCAAACCTGGCAGCGCTGATTCAACCTGTCATTTCAAAGCAAACAGAAGGAGATCCTGCAATTTCAGGCTGGGACTTTCAGATAGCTGTACTGGATGAACACCCCAGGCCCCCCGGCACTTTCTGTGTGCGTGTTGTGTGTGCCTTGTTTCGCATGCCACCTTCTCCTCTTCTCCTCCATCTAGTTCTGTAGCTACGTAGGGCTTGTCAGACAAACAGGGAATTTATTCGTGCCAGCCAATGGAGTTAAATAGTGTGTAACAAGCAAGATGCATGTCAGCCATGTGCTTTGGGATCTTTCTAATCAAATATTTTAATAGTACACAACAAACGATGCTGTATACTAATAAATTAAATATGTAACCAAGAAAATTTCATAACTAATAATGAAGAAGAGGTTAAGCCTTTATTGCTGTAATAAACAATGCTACTCCAAACAAGTTGTGGAGTAGTTGTCATTTATAATAAATTATGTCTTTGCTATGATATAATTAATTAATTAATTCAAATACTAATTTATTTCCATAATAAAAGACCCAAATAGTGCAATTAGGCTAAAATTCTCCTCGCAGCTTGCTAAGCAAAACTAAGTCCTTATAGCTGTGTTGGCCAGGATGCAAAGAACTGTCCCTCAGAGGCAGCTAGTTAATTTTCAGTAGAAAAAGAGAAAGAATATGATGCCAAAGACTTTGAATCTTTTGTGGCTCTACTCAGGGTTCTATAGATATCTGTAAGGGAAATGACAGTGTGCAGACCCCGTTTTCCCTCTCTCCTAGGAGGTAAAGTTAATCCAAAGATGTTCAGTGAGACTCGCCTTCCCTTTATAGCTCTCCCCAGACACACACACTGTCCCATTATCTAGTCAAGAGTATTTTTATTCAGAAGTCATATTCATAGCATCTAACTAAAGTGTGATTCATAGCGTTAGAGTTAATAGGGGAAAGAAGGTTCCTCCAAAGGACTTCATACACTCATACACATCAGCTATTAGCAATGATGTTAAATTAAACACTATTTTTGCATCCAGCGTACATCCTCTGAACCTATACTGATTCTGGCTGCTCTCCTGATAATTCAACATCATTCCTTCGAAACAACTCTTGATTTATACCAGCGTAAGATCAGACTGAGAACTCTGTATCTACTTACGACAGTTGTAAAAAATGTAACAGCATCAACTAATGATTCATTAATAGCTTCTATAGGCCCAAATTTATTTTGTTTACTTTATAGAAGGTGTGGGAGCCACTTTAACGTCAGTATTTTCAATATCAGCAATATCCTCACTGCCAGTACCATGAGTTGAAGCTCTACTTTATTTCTCATATTAAATAATTCTTGTTTGCGCAAGTAACCAAAACACTATGACTGTGTGCAAAAGACGGGGAAGCAAGAGGTCAACAGAAAATACTAGTTTTGCTTCAGTTTGGTGCTAATATAAAATTTTTTTTTTAAAAAAATAATATATGCATATATATATATGAAAAAACTGCCCTAAAGAGCAAGCCACTGAATTTTTCTGGCATGTGTCACAATGTTTAAGGTTTAGAATGGCAATGAACTCTGTTGAAAAAGCCTTTCCGAGCACACAAGAGTATTGCCATTTGCCCGTTAGGCACAGATTTCAGAGGGAGCTGAAACTGCGCCCACTGAACTGCCAGAAAATGCACTGCTCTAACTCGGCGTGGCTGCTGAAGACATAAGGTAGTGTTCAGAGCTAAATCCTCCTCCTGTGATCTCTCTTCCTACCAGGAAAGGGGTTGAGGACTCGGGAAAGGCAAAAGGTGTGAAGCCATAGGCACCAAAATTAAGAAAAGCTCAGAACTTTTGCAGATGTTTCACTGATTCAACACAATGTCCTGGAAGAGCTCAGATCAAAATCAGCCCCTGAAGATGGAAGAGATGGGTTACAATAAACCAAACCCATGAATTGCATGGTCCTAGTCTTTATGGAGAACACAGGGAATTGATCGCCTTTGCATAATGCCAGACTGACACCAGTACAGCCACAACAGCCAAACGGAACCAGATCTGGCCCTGGATATTAACAAAAATCAAACTCTATCCCTGCACTGTAAATCCTACATGATTTGGTTTGGCCACTGTACATCATATTTGACCCTTACATGTAAAAAACTAAACCAACGCTCCCACCGCCCTATTAATTTTTGAGCTGTATATGAGAATGCGAAATACAGACAAATCTATTTCCATGTCCATAAATAGGCAGCTCAAGAATTGAAAACAAATGCAAATGATCACAGTTGGAATTTCAATGTCTAATGTAAAGAATACATCACATACGTACGTCCAATTACACTGACAGATACGTCCTAGCTCACACATGCTCTTCAACCTTCTGAAAGTTGGCTACGGGGACTGTGCAAAAATGAAGCACCTTTCAGCTCAGAAAGCAGACCATGCACTTCACTTACTGCTTGCACTGACCCACACACCAGCAGGGGTGCAGGTATGTTTGTCCTCCATTTCATGGTATTCTCCAGGCATATTTTAATCCCCTGCCTAGCTGGACCATCAAAACACTGTCCTATGGGAGAATCTTCTGGCAAATATCAACCTATAATAACGTCAGAGCAATTCCTACCCAAAAGCTGATCAGGGTACTGGGTAAAAAAAAAAAAAAAAAGAAAAAAAAGGAGAAAAACACATTATAATTTGATTTTGAGCAGGAAAAAAAAACGTATTCTGCCTCACATTTTTAAACATTAAGCATATTGCCCTAGTGGGGCAAACACACCTGTCAAAACTTGCAAGCTTTCTTAGCTATACCTTGGTTTCAGAGTGGTGAACACAGAAATCACATCATTTAAATAAATGCCATGTTACATGACAGCTTTGTTTATGCTACATGATAATCTGAGAAGCATGGGTCGTCAGTGGAGGCAGAAATGGGCCCAAGGCACTTCTATTTTACTTGAGCATCAGTAAGACTGAAAAGAGAAGGAGTGAGCATTAGGTCACTACAGAGCAGTTCTGAAGGAGCTTTTTCTTCTGGGAGAATTTATATTTAGTTTCATAAATACAATCAGTCCATCAGAATGAAGGAGACAGCCTTCCCTAGAAACATTACTAAAAATAAGTTAATGCATATATATACACACACTTATACATTCTCCTTAAAAAAAAATTACAATTTTACAATTATTTTTTCTTCTCAAGCTATATTTGCAAATTCTGTGTTGCCTTTAATTATGATCTCCCTAGACTACTTATTTATTTTTGAAGAACAAAACACGCGTGCTAAATGAATTTTCTCAGCGTTTGCAGGTTTTAGAGCTATTAGAAGATGTCACTGCAGTGGAGGCTGAAAGTTGTTCTAATCTCAATGGAAAAATATTCTGCTCTTAAAATGCCAGTTAAAAACAGAGCAACTCCACTGCTTTCAATGGAATTCTTTAACCGTTATGCCAGTCTTTCTAGAAAGAGAATTTGGCCCAAAAATGAAGTTTATTTTTCCCCTAAATTAGTTGCAGATTATTTCTTAGATAACTAAATATCCCAAACTATGGTCTCTGTGGTATCACTTAATCAGTTTAAAAGTATTACCTAACCACTGCTTTAAGCAGGATGGTTAATCTACCACCTTTTAAAATAATTTCACATATGTTTTAACGTAAATTATGCAACTCTGCATTTATACAATATTGACTACATGGTGAACTAAATTCATTTGGATACAGTTTCTATAATAGCAGTTTTGACAACACAGTTTCCGGCAAGAGCTCTTGAATCATATGTTTGTGTAACAGCCTTTTTAAGCATGGCAGTAGGATATAGGCACCCATAAAGGTAATACAACAGCTTTTACAATGTGTGCATTACTGTCATTTAAAGTGAACCCCAACGATATAAAAACAGGCTGCTTGACAAAATCAAAATAACTAACCTAGCAGACAAATGAAAAATTTCCAACCTCTGTCTCTGCGGAACCTTGTCAAACTCCTGCCATTGCCTGTCACTCACTTTTCTTTAAAGTTACATTTCTGTAGTATTAAGTTGCTGATTCATTCAGTTTTAAGCTATTTCAACCTAAAACCCCAAACAATGCATTGATCTTCATTTCAGAAGCAATAAAACATATTAAAAATCATCAAACTTTGACACGTATAGCCAAGTTCAACTTGTGATCTCTTAAACCTAATTTGTATTCTTCTTATTGTCAAGGTGAAGGTATGTATTAGAAGGAGAAAAAACCCAAAAGTTCCTGTTTTAAAGAGTTTCCAATCTGAAAAAGTAGGCTGGTAAGCAAGCAAATAGATACGTAAAAATAAAATGTGGACACTCTGCTGATAATTTAGGTTATGAAAAGTTATGAAGAAAGGCAAGACACGAGTGAAGAGACCTGCTGGTGACCTGGAGGCCGATCCTCGCTCAATCTGGATTTTTATGCCAACAACAACTTAAGAGGCTTCATTCTTTTTCCATATAAATACAAATCTGAGCCCATAGCTGCTACTGGGCGGCAGCAGAGGCGGGAGCAGAGGGTGCCAGGAAGGAACAAATCTGCTCGGGAGCAGACTAGTGTTGGGAGCAGGTTTTTCTGCTGAACGCACTTGTCAAACTCGACCTCTGAGCCTGTATTGTTTGACTCATCCAGTCTCTTATTTCCTTTTTCTGATTTTATTCTTAAATGCCTGTACATTTTGCACATTCAGGCTGAAATTGGAAGAGTGGTGTTTTCCTCCTGTAGCTCTAACCTTTTATGAGGAGGCCTCTAGCTCCCTGTTAATCCACCAGTGCCCCCAGTCTCCAAGGAGAGAAGTGCTGTCACTCCCCACCAATTTATCGGATTCCAGTAAAGGGTGTGCTCCAACCCCAGCCTATCCCTAGCAGTTTGGCTTGGCCTTGAAGAACTAAACCTCGTTTCTCTTTATCATCATTTTCTAACACATTTAAATTTCTGTATTCATGTCCCTAAGCCCTTTGAGATGACAGCTTCACATGGTCTCACCTTCTAGACCAGTACAGTGACTGCCCCAGAAGCCAACACACAACACAAATCCAGTATGAACACCTAACATGCTTTGCTTTGTTTCTCCAAACATCTGTTTCGGTTGCACACACAAAGACGACTTGGTGGTTTCTGTATTCTACCTTTCACAACTACGGTCCCTTGATTTTTGAAATATTTAAGATGTCTAGTTACGCAGGAAATACAAAAACAATATTTAGGTTTTTTATATTTGGTTTTAGCCAAATATAAAAATGTCAGTGCACAAAGCAGATACTTATATTCCGTGATGCACCAGAAATTAAAAGAAAATTGCATTTTTAGCACTCTACTAACTATAGTGTTTAACTGCTCACAAATGGATTTTCATATTTTTGTAGTAATTTACATTGTGCAATAGGAATTGTAATCTAATCCACCACAATTGCGTAATTTTTTACCAACTTGCTGTTGATAAATAATGCAAGTATTAGGTTATTAAATTTTTTACAATTAAGTGGCTAAGAAAGCTGTTTATTGCCTTCCTTTTTACCCTCTGTTAATAAGATCGTTGTTGCAGATGTTCATGTATGCTGCATTGATGTTTAATGGTGCATGATGCTCTAGGTGGTTCCCATAACCTTGCTTTGTCTACTATGAGCTGACTCAATTGATATGATAATAGAGAAAAGAGGTCTGAAACAAGCTGGGCTGTACTGGCACAATTTGCATAACCTTTAAATTTGCCATCATTTGATAGCCAACTGCTCCTAAAAATTCTTATTCAGTTGTCAGCAACAACAATATACTGTACAAACAGCGTTCTGCAATTGGACAGGTGGGGAGGAAGGAGAGGGCATGCATAGTTTATTGCACTTTTATATTCTGTCAGGAAATGTACTTATTACCAAATTTATAAAGCCAACAATTTGGAGTAGGGTTCTGCAGTTTCACTCGTGATCAATTGCTATTAGCCACAATGCATGGCCTGGCATCTTTTCAGGTTCACAGTACAATATCACAGTGTGGGATTACAAGGGACATAAATATTTGGTTCCATAGACTCCTCTCTGATGAAGTTTTGACTGCTAATCACCGGGGCAGGCAGAGGAATCGGGAGGGATTAGGAGGGCGGTGGGGGGCACAGGGTAGCAGACTACAGCAAACAAAATCAAACCTAAGCAGCCTTCCAAACGTTAAATCTGCTTTCGGACGACTCTATGTATTCTTTTTAAACAAACATTAGGATTATATCACTGGGTAGGTATAGCCAAAACCTAACAATGTAAAAATATTTCATGTTTACTGTATACACTAAATATGCTGTCTGTATATACTTTGTCAGGTCTGCTTACTTTACTGACTTTATTATTCATAACAAAGAGAACAGCTAGGGTGAAAGTAAGCCGGAGCCCACTTTCATTCAAAGGGGATGAACTACATAAACGTTATTTTTGTGGTACTCAGAGGTTTATATCTAAACTGCCACTTCATATTCTATATCATGCTCAGGTGTGTCACAGCCAGGTCATTGGTACACGAGTAACGTGCACAGCCTACTTTTCACATACAGCATTTAAACCACTTCCACTTTCCTTTATCTGTAAAATCTACTGCGGAAATCACTGAGCCAAACTGATCATAAAATCTCACAACTCCACTTTTAGAAAATTAACTATTTTTGAGAACTCAAATTAACCTCCCTCTCCCCCACTCCCCAGTGTTAACTCTAGATGTTGTCTTACACAAACGAATCCTAAACCCCCAAAGTCAGGCGAAGCAGGCCCCATTCAACCCTCCCCTTTGTCCACTTTTTCCACTAGCCAGGATCTCTGCTCTGTTCCTCCTCCAGCTAAAGATCTGTCTTCATTCAGCCACCCACTTCCCACAACTTCTATTGCCCGCAACTGGATGCTACAGCAGAGAAACTTCTAACCAGAGGGTCAGTTCCTGCAGTTAATTTTCGTGCAGGGTCACCATACATACCCACATTTTACTCTCCTTCCATTCTGTGCAATTATTTTATAGTGACTATTTGAGCTGGTGAAGATTAGAGGCTTGAAAACGTAAGTTCCATCATTTATGGCAAAAGCATGACACGGATAGCTACAATTTAAACTTTTCTACAATGTTCATTCAACTGTAATCACAAGATGGGAAATAAAATCTCTAAATTAAAGATGATAGGCTATCAGAGACTGTAGGGCACCTTCTGAGTAGAGATTCCGCTGTTCAGACTCCTCTGTGATGATTTGTTATGAAGTGAACTGCTGTCTAATAAAAAAAAAAGGCTAAAGCTGCCAAAATAATGGAAAAAAAAGACCTACAGAAGATATTCTGCTGAGGTGCCAGTGGTCAGAGGGTCCAGTTCTTTATGCGCCTCATTTGTAACAGACAACAAAGAAGATACCTTAAGGTAAGATGTGTTATCAAATCTTTCAGCATACATAAAGTTCGCTTTTTGTATAACCTCTGGGTAACCACAAAAATTGAATCAGAGATTGCAGCCAAGGTACAACACACAAAAAGACACATGGATCAGTATAAACCATTAATATTCATGAATGTTTTAAGTTCTCCATGGCCATAATCGATATCCAATGAAGTTAATGAGATCTTTCCATTGATTTCAAAAGACACTGGGTTGAGCCCCAGAGACAATAATACCACATTCTCTGCAAGCACTCCAGCTGATAACACATAGTTTGATAAGGTGCTACCCTCCCATTCAGAATTTCAGCAGTGAACAAAAGATACATTATCTTATTTCAAACTGGTTTTGCAAAATGAGCGGTGTACCATTATAAAACTCAGTATGAAGCATTTAGTATCTTTAACTGAAGAGCAATCAAGGCCACAATAGTTATTTGCGATGTTAATGCCAACATGAGATCCACGTTATTTGTTTAAGAAGGAAATGTAGAAATAAAAAGCCTTAATGTGTTATCCTCCCAAAAGGTTGAGATTTTGTTTTGTTTTAACTTTGAGCCTCTGGAAAGCACTACTTCGAACTTTTATGTCTTCTAACACATCTAAGCCCATCCAATAGATTTAATCACTGATAAGCAGAGTTAGAAGTTCAAACTGGCCTTGACCTTGGGCAGTATGACATTATCTGAAAACCATTAATGGTCTGAAACTAAAGGAAAAGCTCATTAATAAAAGCAAAACCGTATAAAGGTACAAAGGTAAAGAAAAAAAGAAAAAAAAAGGAAGTTTTATTAGAAGTATTGATCATGACCTAGGGCACTACAGACATTGATCTTCCCACATCTCCACAGGAAAAAAAAGTTAAGCCAACAAATTATTGATCTATTATGAAACCTGCTGAACAAGCCATACACTTAATTCCTTACAATGAAAAAAATAATCACACCAAATTAGGCTGAAGAGCAAATGTATTTCTTAAAAATTATTGGTTAAAAAATTACTATCTGAATAATTTCATAAAATAGCCACCGTATTAGTATGATTTGGAACTAAGTGATGGGAGGGGAGAAGTCTATGCACTGTAAACCTTTAAAGCCCGGGTTTCAGATTTCAACTCATTAAACCATATGCTTTTAAGAAGAAATGGGTAGCGTCCAATACTGATTATTGCAGCCACACAGAATGCAAATTCATTCAGCTTTGCTCTCTTGAGTCAACCAAGAGAGGCCTCAAGTGGTTTAAGAGATGGTCTTATTGAAATCCCCCTGCCTAAGTCCAGTCTTGATGTTCACTGTGCCTATCTGTTACGGGTACCACCTCCAGGCCTAATAAGAAGCACAGTTTTGCCTTGAAAATTCCTCATTACTACTGATTATACACAAAAATGTGATTTACCAGCTTCACTCAATTTCTGAGCTAGACTGGTACTTTAACATATTAGACTAGAAAAGATATCCTTTTTAAAAATCAATATGAAATTACTGAAACACACACGCATTACATATATACATACATATTTTTACATATATACATATGCATTCTTTGAGATGCAATAGTTGATACAATTTTAAGTCCAGCTAAGATACTAGTAACCAGGAACTTAGGTTTTAATAATGTGTTTCAGCTGTCTAATAAAACGCTCAGACCTCCTCTCCCACACAGCATGAAATCATGAATGGTCTCAGTTACAAAAAGGTATTACCAGCTTTGCTATTCATTAACCTCTATCAACAAATCTTCATTATTAATTTAGGTTTTGTGGTTTCGTAAGTCACAACTAAACTAAAAATCATTCTATTGGGCTTTCTAGCTCATTTCTTATGCCATTAACAGACTAAAATTTCCTTTTTTCCTAAATCCACTTTTGGTTTTCAAACTTTTCTTTCCATTTGTGAATATAAATGGATAGAGAAGAGTGAAAGTATGTAATTCCATGCAAAAGAGTCCACATTGTAATATAACTCAACTATTGTTTCCCCAGGCCCAAGACACTACTTTTGTTTGTGTAAACACACAGGAAGGCTGGCTGATAAAAAGAGGTAGTCAAGGTTTTCCTGTCTGGAGGGCTATGCACGAAAGCTGCAAGAAGTAAGGAAAAAAAATAACACCACTTCTTGCCTCTTAGAGGAGAACACCCAATGCTCAGTACCTTACAGAAAGAGGAGCTGCAAACAGGCCCACCATCAAGTGTCAGCAGTGGCAGTAGTAATAAATACTTCTATGTTTTATAGATAGGCTTACAAGGCAATGTGCTGGTCTGTGATTGCAGCACAACCTGGCAAAGAAAACCCACTGACCTCTGCTTAGAGCCAGTTGTATGCTTGACCATCAGTCCATTTGCTTCCCCAAAAAAGCACACAGCATCACACCATTATGAATTAAGAATGACTCTTAAAATCTCTAGTTTCCACAATTTTGTCAACCCTTCTACAACAAACAGTTTAAAAACTCTCCTCCCAAAATATTTAAGATCTAACATATCCTTACAAAGTAAAAGAAGCTGCATCATTCATAACACCATACTATCCGTACCCTTGTTGCTATTTTCATTTAGATCAGGTTTTGGTTCTATCCAAACATACCCAAACTTTTAACTTATGAACATTTCTGTATATATTACCTTAAGAATGGTTGTACTGGGTGACACCAACACCTGTTTAGCTCAGCATCCTGTTTCAGATAACAGGTAGAGGCAACGCCTGGTATTATTCCAACATCCGAAGCTTGGGAGGCAGGCTTTAAAATTTGGTAATATTGCAAGTGTCATTGTGACATATCAGTTTGGCTGTATTACACATGCCATTTAATTTATGGAATAGATAACAAGTAATAATAACAAGTAGAAATTCACAAAACTATTTCAGTATGTACTATGTGGTAGGTGCACTACGAGATTTTTAAGGGGAATGTTTCTCATTTTACCACATTTGCCAGCACGGCTAATGCCTTTCCTGAAATGTTCTCAAGTAACATATCCCACAAACTGAAGAAGATGTAAGTGGTTAGTAAGGCCTAACTAAGGTGGCTTTAATGCTCGAATCCTTAAAAAAATCCATTTTTACTACCATATTCTAACAAATGAGGTTATTACAAATGTGCCCTTAACAGAGGTGGTCTTGCAAACACTGAGGGGAAAATAGAATGGAAAATTCTATGTTCATGCCTGAACATGCCAGATTTCATCATTCATAACTTGAAAAATGCTGAAGTGATTTTCTTTAAATTTGGATTGTTTTTCTTTCCTCTATTAAAACTATAAAACAAGCCAAGTTTAAAGTTTGTAGCTTCAGCTGTTTTTGAATTATGCAAATATTTCAATAGAAAAGTATGTTTTTCCATTGCTGAACTGATTTGCCTCAGACTTTCCGAAGATTTCCCTTTGGGCCAAGACCAGTCATAAAATGTATCTGACTAAAAGTAATTTGTTTAAAAATGTTATGAGCAACTCTGTAAAAGGGATAGCTTTCACAGCATTTGATTCTGACAAATGTTATAGCACACATATAGATATGACATATAGGTTCTTGCCAGAGCTTGCGATTTTTGGTGCGTTTCTTAAAAGCTCCAGCTGCTGAAACCAGGAGATCCCATGTGTTCATTAACTCTCCTCCTTTTCCCAGCATATGTATTTTTTGTGGTTATGGAAAAAAGTATTGAAACATGAAACAAATGTATCCCATAAACTCAAGAACCCTCAGTCAAATCCAGAATCCCTGGCCTTGGAAGAGGGATATGATGGAATAAGTCTGTGGTAGTGGGACTGGAGTCTTGATAGCCAAGTAATTCCAGTATGGATGTGGAGCATCCATACAAGGAATCAACCCAATACTGTTCCTCAAATAAACTTTTCTGGGAAGCAAGTCCATAGATCCTATTTTCAGATACCAGTACCTTTCCCAAGCCATAATCCTCTGTACTGAAAGGATTCGTCACAGGTGTCTCTCAGAGGCTACATTTTTTCAAGAGAGTTTTATCAAAACTCAGACATGTTGGGGACTGATGCTAGAGAAAATCACAGAATCACAGAATCTTCATGGTTGGAAGGGACCTTTGAGATCATCGAGTCCAAACACACACAAAAAGTAAAGACAAGGCTTTTGTCAATGCTAATTCTTAGGGTCACTGAGAAGATCCAATGACTTCAAGTTCTTCAGTAAATACGGAAAAATTGACATCATAAAAAAATGCACCTCGGGTTGCGCAGAGAGGTGGTTTCCTCATCCCTGGAAAATTCAAGGTCAGATTGGATGGGGCTTTGCGCAACCTGGTTTAGTGGAAGATGTCCCTGCTCACTGCAGGGTGGTTGGACTAGATGACCTTTAAATGTCCCTTCAACCCAAACCATTCCATGGTTCTATGACATGAAGAGGAAAACTTCAGACAACGATCATTTGCACATGCTGCGTGGAGTCTTATTAGAAGCTGACAGTTAATTTAGTCAACATTTCATCTGCCACAGCTCCTGTGTGCCAATCCTAAACACTCCTTTCCTTCCCTATAAAACACACTGATCACACTCAGCTTGAATTTGAGCTTGCCTCTTCCTTGCAATTATTCCTACTGACAGAGAACAGGAAGGAAGGGGAGAGAAAGGGGGCCTTGGGGCTGGAGTACTGTGACAGAGGAGATATGAACAGACAGTAGAAAGACCCAATGCGCTCCATGATAAAGAGACAGGGTTTTTTCCTCTGAAAACACAAATAATTCCGACAGCCACAGAAAGTGGACTGACAAATGGGAAAGGCTTAGGTTGGGATTGCTGATGCGGTTATTGCTTCTCACCATTTTCATGATCTGCTCCAGCTACAGGGACCCCTAAGTTGCTTGTCAACCCGTGCCTGAGTGCCTACAGCTCGTGGTCCATTTGAGGGGAGCCACCACTGGTTTTGGCGGGCATTAAAACAATGTTGTGTAAACTGCAGCAATTCGTAAGGCGACTAACCATCTTTGCAGTACGGCTGGGCCAGAATTTTAGAGGAAGTAGACGTTCTAACGGTCTCAGTCTAAGCTCCCTCCCTCGTCTTAAAGAGCTATATTCTCAGAACTTTTTGGTTAATCTTTCCTTCCTTTTGGTAACAAACTGCGCCTTTCTGCTCTACGCTCTGCTCCTCAAATACCTGTTGATACTTCCATTCTCTGGAATGTCCAGGAATCAACAGGTGTTGCCACAGTCCTCTCCACAAGTAACAATTAGCTGTATCTGGCTAATTCCACATCTAATAAAATCTAATAAAAAAATTCCACATCTAATTTCCATAATGCACAGTACATATAATTCTGTGCCCTTTCACAAATGAGCTGGAAACCTGCAACAACCCCTTTTATCCATCCTATTTCCTTTCTTTCCAGCCAGAGCTGTATCGAAGTGTATCCCCTCATTATTTCCATTACCTGATCCCCCACTCAGCCTACACACAACTCCCTGAAGAGGTTACTCCTCCCCTCGTAACCCAGCTCCTCTCAGCCTGGCCCCATGTCCTGGACAATGTGCAGAGGCTTTGAGAGAGGAAACAGAGCTCTCTCTGTTAAGGATGCTCTTACAGCCTCGGTGTTGCCTGTCTCATCCTGCCATGTGTGGGAAGAGGGGAGGGAAGGGAAAGAAGGTGGTGGTGGCCATCCAGCCCCGTCTCTTCACAGAGCACAGCCCAGTCCAAGTCAGAGAGACTGAGTCAGAGTCCCTGCCAGAGAGAGAGACCTTTCCACAGGGAAAATGGGGAAGGGGAGGAGGAACAAAAGGTAGAAACCCCACAAAGGCCAAATTCACCTTAGAGTCTCTTACTCTCACACCTGTAAGCTCCAGCTCCACCCTGGGCTCTTTCAGACACCAACTAAGACCACTGGAATACGTGATCTGCCCAAACTGCTGGTGAAGGTCGGTTAAAGGCAGTATTAGGAAGGGAAGAAAGAGTTGAGTCCTTTGCCTGGATGCTGACCCCCTCTGGTTGAGTCACTACTGACATTGTCCTTATTATTATTAACCTGGGCAAAATATAAAGCAGAAGGTACCAACAATCATATCCAAATCCACAGCTGACTTTACAAATACTATTTTAATCTAGGCACAAACTCTTTGAGACACTACTGTTTCCTCAGAAAGGCAGGACAAACAACTACATACAGCCTGCTTTTTCAAAAGATGTACTCCTCTTCTGTGCATTAGAAAAAGGAAATTATTTTTATACTGGTAACTACTCCTAAATGCAGTAATTCTTCCAAATTTCATTTAGAAACTTTTTACACATTCCACTGCAGGTTTCAAAGCACAACTCGACCTAATTAGTCCTAAAATAAGTGTGTTAGCAGTACTCTATGTCATTCTGTGGTATCATCATATGCTAAATTAAGGGACACATTCTCCTTCTTTCATTATTATTTTAATGTGGGGAGGTGGGAAAAAGATGATCCACACCAAAGGAAGGAAAAAGGTGGAAAACAATAACAAATTGGTATCTCTTTCAAGAATTGCCCCACAGGCCAAACATTTTTATGTTCTTAATCATTATTAAATGACTTAACATGACACACAGAGCCTGGCAAATGATTGCATCCTGACATGAGAACGAATTACAAATGAAATGAAAGATCAAGCTGTATTAGAGGACTGCCTCTGGGAAATGAAAATCTTTAATTCTCTTTTATTATTGACATTTATTTGGCTGCCATGAATAACAACATAGCAAAGAGATTCAGCTATGCTTGTGCACTGAATAGCTTATCCCACGGCTCAAAACTGCCTTAACATTTATCATGTTTGCTTTTGTAGCTGACACCATTGCATACACTCTCTATCCATCTTGCATTTATCATGCATATAAAGTGCATTCTCTAATTTAAGTTCATTTCATAGCGAACAAACAGCTAAGATTAGCAAGTGTCAGTCCTCAAATAAGCTCCCAGTTGTAAAAATATCAAAGAAGGGATTAATGGATTTGTTAACAACTCCAGTTTGAAGAATAAAATAAGTACACAGTGAAAATTAAATAAGAGCACAGGAGGGTTACATATAAGATTTAGGTTTAACTACCGTTATTACTACCTCATGTATAAAAACATTTTTATACTGCTATTTTTCAGCCAACTGTACACTGTTCAAGTGGAGTGCCTCCATATGGGCCATTCACGTAATGCAGTAACTTTCTGGAAGCAACACTTCCATCATTATTCAGTGAGACACACATACCCAACTCTCAATGCCTGCTTTCTATTTCCTGTAAACCAGTTTGTAGCTAACAAAATAGGGGAAGAAGCAAACTATTGGAGAAATCATTCCAACTGCTGCTACGAATGATCTATATAGCAGTGACATACCTACTTAGTGCCGAGCCCTGCAGCCACAGTCTGAAGCCAATTCTGATTTTGAGGCAAATATCATATGAGTAAGCACCAGTCCCTCAGGTGCAAAGCTTCCTCAACTTCACTCGACTTCCAAAGGAGGAATTCAGCCCTGACTAATAACTTACCTTGTGAAGGAATGAACGACTGAAATGGCTTGCCACAGCACATGTTTTTAATAGCTTTATTTAGTCTAGAAGCATAGGTGGACAGAATTAAAGAGACTGTCAAAAGGTAGGCAGTCATGTTTATAATGCTTAAATCTGTGCGTCGTACATCATCAATTTAGACAGCACAAACTACTTGTATCCCTGCTAGAACACCTTTTTCCCACGTACTCCTTTGAGAATAGAAGAGCAGACGGCTGAGAAAAGCTAAAGTGAGACTTTCTGCTCAAAGCAAAAAAGCCTGGAAATTCACTTAGTACTGGATTTCACTTCCTCCTCTTCACAAATGTTTAAATATACTATACTGTTGCACAGCTGTTCTCAGCAGGCATAGTGTGTTCTTGTTTGCAGCAAAGATGGCTACACAGATAAAATCCCAAGTCATAAAAATCTGAGTAAAACCAACTGGATCAATATTTTAGATCTATGTTATAAAAAAAAGAACTTAAGATGTTCAGAACTAAATTCTCAGGCATTCCTGTTGAATATTAACTTCTCAAATTCAGAATCTTAAAACAATTGAAAGCATAACAGATGAGAACCATGGACTAACATCAAAAGGCAAACGCTCCAACTACCATTTAACAGTTATAATTTGTAAAACCACGACTTGTAATTGATTAACTAGAATATTTACTGTGAGTGACAATGGAGATTTGAAAAATATACCTGTAGCCATTACAGTGTCATCTTTCCCTTGGGTAAAGACTACGATTCGTTGCCTTTTAGTGTTCACCTTTGGCAGGGCTTGTGTCTTCCGGGCTATCTCTTTAATGTCTTCAGTCTATTAACAGAGAGAAGGAAAATTCTTGTTACCAGCATACTAGAGCGGTGAGAGATTAGAACTTTATTAGCAGATCAAAGATTTATTTTCTTACGGCTAGGTATAAAATAGTCTTTATTGTCAGCAGAGGAAGATTTTCAAAGGAGGAATATTTCATTCTCCTAAGGGTTTATGTAGTACTATGAGAGCATTGTTTTTAATCTTGATAATGATAGTTCAGCTGTTCCAATCGCTGCAAAACTGCAAAGCTAACAAAGGAATTACGGAGCATTTCCTAATGAGCAATTAGTGGGTTTCTTTGCTGCTGACTGGATTCTAACCTTACCTATCATAAAATTAAAACTAAAATTGGTAAGAGAATACTTTGGATAAACTCTGAGCCTGATCTTCATCCAATTTAGCCAGGTTTTATAGTACTATAATCCCCCTGATTTCAGCAAGATTAGAAATGCAGTTTCTCTAACTTTTTTTCCGACAGCAACTGGTCCCGGGCAGTAAACTGAGCGTGCACTGCAGCACCTCAGAGGCTGTGAGCCCAGGTGAACGCCTGCCTAATTGAGATGCTTGAGTAAAGCAAGGGGTGAAAGCTATACCCAGTGGGGCACAGAACATCCCCGACTTCCTGAAGCAGGACTAAGCTGCAAAAATTTCAGGGATCTTGGCTTTAAAGGGACTTTGCCTGTACACCATAGTGCATGCAGCTGGGAACAGAGACACTGGCGCACTGGACCAAATCTCTCATCCATCTCATGGCTTCGACAGCAACAAGTTTGAAATGTTTCATTTGATTTAATTTAGAAACTCTAATAGCACAACTTGCCATTAGAATATCGTACTTCCCATTCTCATAGGTGCCCTATGATCTGAAACACAAGGATTTAAATTTCTAATTTACTTAGGTCTCAATCTAATCTAAATATAGGTATTCCTGTTATTTCTATATGCATCAAATCCTTTTTTAATGCTGAGTGGGAAGCTTTTGTTCTCAGATTTATCTCAAGTCAGTAAGTTCCACAAATTAACTTTGGTATATGTAAACCTATTTCTTGCTATCATTTATATTTTTTTTCTTTTATTTTTTTTGACATTAGGAAAAGGAAGAAAGACTATAATTATTCTCTGTGCTACTTACTATGTCCCACTTTATTCATAATGCCATACTTTTTATTCCAGTTTGCTCTTGTGTTACAAGCAGCTGTAGTGAAACAGCTGATTTGGTGAGGGCCTAGTGTTGAATATATGAAAACATAACAATACGTTCTGCATCGTTTTGTGTCCTGTTTGTTACGAATCCCAACTCATTTTTTAACACAATTACATAAAGAACAGAATTCATTTATAAAGCTGTCCAGAGGGGCTTCAAGTAATTTACCAGAGTTGTTACAATTAATTTATATTATTAATAAATTGATTTTTATCTTTCAAAATCAGCATATAGTGTTATTTTGAAACTTAGGTACAGTATGTGCCATTTTGACTGCAGCTGCTGATTTGAACAAGAGATTGATTATTTTTCATCAGCAGGTCAGTAAACACATCAAGACCTATAATCTGCATACCATTCAGTCCTGGTTACTTGCTGATTTTTGATAATCTTGTTGATCTTCAAGCACTTCGCCTTTTGTATGGACAGAGAATGTGCCTGGGCTATATATTCACCAGTATCTATTTATGTGAAAATCACCTAGCTCTTTTGCAATACTTTTAGCCTCCCTTTAATTTCTCCAACTCCGAAGCCAGTGAGCCCATTGATTTACACACATTTGCCAAACACAAAAATAAATTCCCCTTACTAATTGGTCTCTTTACCCCTTTTACAAATTCTCTCATACTTTTAATTTCCATGTACTGCATTCTAATTTATGTTATTTCTTCCTTCCTCCTACTTTGACTGTTAATGTAGCTTTTAGAAGGCAACGTTTTCCACCAGAGAAGAAAGGGAGGAACTCTGGACCCCTCTGTGTGGACTGAGGACCGTGAACAGGGGCCACCTTACCCCTAGTTCTCAAAAGGTGAGGAGACCCTTAAAGATGCCAGAGAAAAAAATTGAAATTGCTGTTCTTCTGTTTTGAAATGTCTTTTTAAGAGACTTGTGAATAGCTGGTATCAGCTGGTGGCACAAGCTGTTGAACGGGGGATGGATGGAGAATTACAGCCCTCCAGCTTGCTAATATGTAGGCTTCTGAAGGTTCACCTGAATTCCGAACTATTTCAGGCCTTGATAATTAAGAGATCCATGAACTAGAAAATGCAATAAAGCATCCTGGAGATCAAAGGAAACCGGGGAGAGGTGTTTAGTTTTTGTTAAGTAGGAAGTGGCTACTTGTGACTTTATTAAGCACATTTACAGTGAAGCAAAGCAGGCACAGAAATCAAAGAGCTTGAAGATATTTGTGTAACGTATTTACATGCACTTTAAATTTTAAAAGGAAAATGAGGGAGTTATAACAGGAGAAAATGGCAGGATCAAAAGACGATTTCGTCACTTTAAGGAAGAATAAAGATGAACTTATATGAAGGAAAGAGGACCCTGAGGAAAAAGATTAGTGAAGACTGATGGTAAAGGATGAAATAAAGTAGATAGTGAAAGAAATCAAAAAGCACCTATGTTTTCAGGAAGAATTAAATATATAATAAGCGTGTAACAATAGAAGGAAGGTATTTAGGGGAAAGGCGGCAATTTTTTAAAAAGCTGACATTTCAAAACAGGATGGTTTGGAGACGTGTCTGTGCAGAATTCAAACGTAACTGAATAGCATCTTTCATGAGAATTAACTTGGCCATTTTTAGTTCAAATCACTTTCTATACTAAAATTCTTCAAAGGAAAAGAATAAAATAGAGCTTATATAGCTCTATTGAGGAGGCTTTAACTTTTCCACAGTACATCTCTGCCTGACCGTTATGTTGTATTTTGATGGTACAAGTGTGACATTTTATAATATGTGAATATTTACAGCTTACGACTGCAGAGGTACCGTGCCCCTCATTTCATTGTCAGGCAAACATCACGAGATGTTGTCATCTCCTATTTCTGTTCAGAATATACATAGTATTTTCAAATAGCTGTAATGAATAATATTTGTTTTGCAATGACTCATACTTGCACGCTTATCAAGACTTTCTCATACATTCTGTATCTACAGACATGGGTGATGGTTGGACTGTACTGGTTTGTGGTTCTAAAGCCTCTATAACGTGTACCAAATTCACAGGATATTCACACGTACCCAGTTATACACTACAATCTGATTTAACAAAGCTGACATACAAATCTCACAACAGTATGATTTGCCTATTGATGCTGCACCTGAAAACCCTTGCACGTGGCATTCATTCCAGCAAGTAAGTGGGCCTGTGCAGCGGACCTCGTTAACTTGAAGACCTAAATTTGGTGCAGGGTACCAAAACTCTCCACTTGGGTTTCCCCAACCAATACAGACTTAGGAGGAGACCTCTGCCTCCAACAGGAAAAATTATTCTGCATGGCAGCTGCTACTAACCCCTTAGATACATACTGCTCCATTCACTTCATTTTACTTCTGAGTTGACAGACAGAATTGAACCCTAAGTTTTATGTTAAAGGAGGATGATGTTTTCCTAATTCCTACATAGAATAAACAGCAAGATATCACTTTGTAAAAACAAAGCCTCATAAATCTTTGTACTGGTCAATTTTGTTATTTGAAACATATTACGAACATCCAGTTAAAATATACTGACAACCATTCTACCACTTCCAGAGGAACCAAGTCCAGGAGCTTCCCTGGGATAAAAACTGTGACTGTTATGATGCATTATTGAGATGACTGCAACATACAATTAGGATGATGCACTGTCTTCACAGACAGGGAATTTACAATTTATTTAATAGTTTTAAAATGTCATAGAACACGAAACTCACAAAGAAGAAAACACTGATGCACTCCAGGAAGAGACTGCACCAGAAGTAATGTTCTACTTTTGATTATTACAGATAAGTGTTGGTCAGGAGACAAAATGAAGGAAATAACGGTCTTCAAATATCGTGATTGATTTTACAAAAATACTTTGGATTTCAGCAAGGCACAATGGAAAGCTAACTCTTGGTAAGGTGAAGCATAAAAATAAAAATTCCTTTGAATGTGGTTTCCCTTACAAGAGAAAAAAACAGGTTTGTGTCATGGAAGTGTTTTCTCCTGCCTATGGCAAGATTTTGTTTCTTCAGAAAAGGTGTATTTTTTCCTGAAGTTGACTTTATTGGACTTCTCTTTTGCAAAAATTGTTTCAGATACACTTAGCTCGATCAATGCTTAAAAGATGCATTTAGTCCACATAAACTGTTGAAATTACTGGGAGGTAGAAAAGGAGACAATAAAAGAAAAACAATAGCAAAAAAAGAAGCTAGTCACAACTGATTCTTCCTTCTAGAAGATTTCTGGTGATTTTTGTTAAAAAATAAAATTCCAGGCTGCAATTCAAGTTCAGCTACCAGAATCTTTTCATAATTTCTATGATAAATATCCTCTAGATTTTTGCTCTGGTCACTCCTGTCCTTTACTTTTCCATGTTTCTCCAGTTCTCTGCTCTCAATATAAATTGCAGAATCATTTCTACAAGCTTTTGAGAGTTGCTGGATTTTCTTTCCTTGTTTTTAATTGAAAGGCCTATTGAAGCTCTTTAAGTTTTTCCTAAGATACTTTCTCAGGGGTGTGATTTTTTTTCTTGCCTCCGCAGCACAATGGGAAACCAAGACAGTGGACACTTATCAAGTTTTACACATCTCTGTCAGTATACTTGACATGTGAGTTGTTGCCAAGCAAGGGGGTAATAAGAGATAAGATCATAATCATTGTGCACTTTACTGATATGCTGTAATCAAATGTGGCAGATTTAGGATGTTCAGAAGGAACTGTGCTAGAATCTCTAAGCAAGCACTAATGGAAAGGTTAATATGATGGTAGTTAGCAGACACCAGCAAAAGCAGTTTGTCACTAGAACTGAATTTAAACCAGGCACATTCAAAGTCTTTAGCTCAAGGGGGCAATAAAAATATAGAATGGGTAGACTTAATACACTACTTCCTTTCTTTTTTATTGTCTAGCTACCAGAGGGTACCAATAATTTGTTATGCTTCATATTATATTTGGAGGCATCTGTGAAATTCATTCGATAGAATAAACTCAAAGTGTATTTTTATGCTAACAATACAGATTATACAAATGAAAATTGACAGTGATAAAAAGCCTTGATTTCTGCAAAGCAGCCACATGAATTTGGGAAACATAAAATGAAATGGCACAGCCCACAGTTTTAATATCTAAAACACTGATGGCATCGATGTACCTGCCGGTGTATGGTTCTAAAGAAATCTAAATTGTAGAACAAAAGCTGTCAGTCTTTCCCTCTTTTTTTTTTTTTTCATATGCAACCATCCACACACAAAAGTGGCACGTTCTTAAAGCGATGCGGTTTGAATTGCGCGGCTTCTATTATTTATGCAAAATGGGTGTTGAGCAGTCAAACTCCTATCTATTCTTTTACACTGCAAACAAATCAATTAAGGTGGGTCTTATTCCAGTGGAAAAAAAAAAACCAACATGTAAAAGGATTATGTGTGTTCAGTTCTGCAATTTAGATTTCAGTAAGATCACTTACTATCTGCAAAATTAGCACAACCGTTGTCACAGTAATTATAGTATTTAAAACCTGCCTATTTGAATTCAGCATTAGAGACCAATAGCTGATAGCTCTCCAGATTAAGTTATCTGAATTTAGCCAATGGGAGATACTATTCAAATAAATACCTTGAGAAGATGAAATCAAAAGCTCTGAAAATCACTGTAAAATCAACAGTGTTTACTTCAAGAAAGTAGAGGATCATACATTTTTAGAGCACAGATGGAAAACACCAACTCGAATATGTTTTGAAACACAAATTCCGCACTACCCCTTCTAAACGAAGCTGTTTGTAGCAGCACGGTTTACATTAATCAGTACCTAACAATTTTATATACAACCTTTCTAAAATTCATTTGCATAATGATAATCCGCATATGGCAGGGTTTAAGTTATTTAAGCGGTGTTATATTTCACTATTTAGTCTTGCTTCACCACTGCTTTAGCAGCGAATCCTTCTGGAGTGTAATGCAGCTAATGAGGTAGCTTTTTAACTGAACAAACTGACAGGTCCCATATCTGCAGAGGCAGCTTGAAACCGTGCCCAACCTCTCGGCTTCCCAAGAGGCTTTTCAAAATTCAATAAATAACATCTGTAGGCGATGTTGGGTGCAGACCTAGCAGAGTGCGTCATAACACTGAGCTGGCAGAACAAAGAAACCATGACGACTGCCAAGTTTCCATGGCAACCGCTGCGAGGCTTGGAGAGTATAATAGCACATCAATCATTGTCCAAAAGAACTTCATTATCAGCAAGAAAAAAAACCTTTAGGATCTGTTTAGTGTGCAATTGTGGGTTAACTCACCTCAAAGCCTTGCTCTCTAGCAAAAGTGGCAGCTTCCTGAAATAATAAAAAAAGAACAGTTAATTATAAAGTGCTAGATAATGAAGAAATAACACATTTTGAAACTCATTCAGCCAGTTTTCTTTTTACACGATTATCTCAATATACCCACATACAGTTGTTCAGTTCTGATAGTCGCAGCAAAAGCTTCCCCCTCCTTCCCTCAAGCCCAACAACAGTACAATGTCAACACACTTCACAAGTTCAAATAAAGGAGGTACAATATGTTTTTTTCCAGGCGAGGAAAGTTACTTCTGGAGATAGGACTTTGACTAGGAAACCACTACTTCAAATCCAGACAAACATCCTTCGGACATATTTTTAACTGAAATTGTATCGTATCTCCATTTATGTATGGCACTTCATGGGATACAGGTTATCAAGGCATTTTAAAAAATCATTTGTCATCTACAGTGTATTAAAAAAAAATAGGATCACAAAATGTGTTCAAACCCTTGTGGTGGAATCAAATGAGCATTTTAAAATACTCTGATGTCTTAATCACTGCTTTAGGCAATTTAGCTATGTTCTTTTCCTGAAAGAACAGAGGAAACATCAGGGTATCAGAATGTCCTCATTTCTTATTTATATTAATGGGAGCAATTAAAATGTGTTTTGAAATAAAAGCAAGGAGACAGAAGACAATAGCAACGTTTTTCCCTTACTCCCTTTCTACCTTAACATAGCAAATACTGCAGCGAACCCTCCAAGTCTTTTATGTTTTAACTTGCATTCTTCCAGATTATCTTTGCCAAGTGATATTAATAGAGGGAGAAGTCTTGAGCCAAAATGGTGAGTTGATCCAACTAAACAAAAATAACTCCCGTACCAAACCATTTAAGTCCAGTGTCCCTAGGACAATTTTCAGCGCTGCACAAAATAGCCACTCATGGACCTAGATGATCTGCCAATTTGGGGGCAACGTAAGAATTTGAAGTGGGTACAATTGATTATAACAACAGCAAGTTGAGGTTAATAAAATGTGATAAGCTGAAAAGCACAACTCCTCGGGCTGCTTCACTGCAGAAACATAAGGCTGACCGGGTTAGCCTTAGCTGATGTTGACAGAAAAACTGAATCATGGTCCTGACAATTGGGTGCGGGCAAGGTTAGCCACTTTGACAATTTACTTACAATTGAATTCCTTCTTGTACATCACACAGGCAATGACATTTGCTAGCCTGGCTGTCAAGAAGGAGCGTAGGGTTCAGAGATATCATGCAGTGTTTTCCTAAACCAGCATGTGATTAACAAAGCCTATGCTTGTATGAAAAAGGGCGCCTGCGAGCTTCCACTCTGAAGTGATGCACGTACAATGAACCGCAACACAATCAAGAAAGCCTCAAATGGGACCGGGACACAGGAAAAAAACCCACCAAAAATAAGAGAAACAAGGGAGTGGTAAGGTGGCAGAGAATAAGAAAACAGACTAAAAATTACTTCTTTAACCTCAGGATTTTGGTCATGCAATTGAAATCGGAAGTTACGCTGATCTGTCCTAAGGGGATTTCTTTAATGTCCCAATGCAGCAGGACATTAACATCTGTGTTAAACTATTGTTTGGCCAGGAAACTGGACACCAGTACATTCTTACATCTGTGAAATAAAAACTATTCCAGTTAAGCAGTGTTTCCTTATGTGGGAGACTTTGAGAGAATTCATCTTAATTTTCTGTACTGGGGCACCCATGCATAGCACATGTGGTTTGAAAGACCTGGCTCTTCCACAAGAAAGGATAAATGATTGCACATTTGTTAAAAAAGTATCTCATCTTCAGATTTTCCTGTTAGAGCGTCATCTTTTAGCCTGGTCTGCTGCCTGGCTACGTGAATAATGGTAGCTAGCATACAATCATACATTTTCCTGCAGTTGACCTCTAATCTAAGGGTGTCTGAACGCGCCAAAGAACAACAGCAATCTTAATTTTCTTCTCTCCTATCAACCGAACCTCAGAATAACTCCTCAGCAGCTTCTTTCAGAAAGGGCCTACAGGCCCCTAAGAATCAGGTTCTCTCAGAATCACAGCCCTTTAAGAATTAAGGCCCTTCCAGTGGAAAAAAAAAAAAAAAAAAAGATAATAAAGCTCTAAAAAACACACGTTTGGGGACTACAGTTTGGTGTTTGCAAAATGGTGAGAAACGTGAGGCAGGCCCTGAATGCCAGGGACAGTTCAAAGTAAATTAACCAGATAAAAGCGATGAGAACCTTTTAGTATCTATTCACAATAACAGTGAGAACAGGAAACAAGCAGACCCCATCTGTGCAGCCCTAGGGCACCTCATACTGAGCTCCACGGCTCTAATAAAGTAGTCAGGTTAAAATCTAAGTGGCTGTAACATGTGGAGACTGCTAGGGTTACAGGGCCAGCCAGGGCGTTCCCTGATGCAGGTGATAATCAGTATGATAATCACTATATTTACAGGCTTTCCATTTTATATCTGACATTGGAAATCACGAAGAAGGAGGGATTAAGGAAATAAACAACCTACACAGAAGCTTTACCGCTCCCCGGAGAATGCAGCATTTCCATTCATGCGTGACAGGCAACAACAGCAAAGCAAAACAGCCACAGAACAGAATTTTCTTAGGAGGCTTCATTTCACATCAGGAGTTCTTTCAGTTTTGATAAACTTTAGACATTATTCGCTCATTACTCCAACTCAGCATTTTCAGAGCTATTTTCCATTATTGTCTACAGCAAAACATTTCATTTCATAAAATCCTCTCCCCCACCTTTTTACTCTTTCATACTAAATATGTTAAAAACTCACGCTCCTTTTTCTACATAATCTTTTTACTAACCGCTACAGCGAATTTATTGCTGTACCACCTAAAGGACAAATGGGATTTGTTATCAATTATGAAACATTATTTGGCTCATGCAGTTTGGTGAAAAAAAAAAATAATCCTAACTAGTCACACTGAAAAAACCTGTGTACAGCATTACTTAATGGGAGTAACACAATGTCACCAAAGTTAACACACACCCTCTCCCTGCACAATAGTGAGCAGTTTACACAGGAAAGCGAGATAAATTAAAGAGATAACAATAAAAAAAGACAACTTCCGTTAGTACTGGCCTTGCTGTTATGTTAGAAGTCACTTGCTAGCTGAAAACTACTTCCATTCTTGCATGTATTTTATTGCTGTTGGAGTCCCAGCATTTAGTAAATGGAGCTGTCTATAATCTACACTGGGGCTAATTGTAACAGGACTTGTTAAAATTCTAAGCCCTTTTATCACCAGCAACACAAACTATTTGTTTATAAGTAAACAGAAACATACCCTCCAAACACAGAATTCATTAGCATCTGCATTCCTAGGAGTATTCGTTAACCCCCTGCGTTAGAAGAACTTTATGATTATAGAGTTAAGATGGCTCAACTTCAATAATTGTACGTTCGATTTGCCATAACACACAGAAGGCACACTATATATTAAATATACTCGACACATCCACATTCTTTTTTGTTGGTACCAAGGTTTTATGATGACTCAATCAAATTATTGCAAAATGGTAACAGCATGCATGTTGGGTTAAATTTAATTAATGTGGGCCAACATAAAACTCATGGAGTTGCATTGAACAGCATTTAAAGCCACGTATTGCTGAAATTAGCTGACAAAGACTGTTTCAAAAGCACCACCAACAGTATTATCTACAATATGCATTTTAACCTTTATACAGAGAAAAGAAGCACTGTAAACTAAATTTGCATTTCATTGGTGAAATCAACATTATCTCATAAAGAAATGATAAAACAGCAGGACGGCAATGATACCCTTGCACACTGAATGCATTTCCCGTAATTACACAAGAAAGCAAATGCAGGGGACACTGAAGCTAATCCCTCCCCTGCCATCCTTCTTGGTAGAGGAAACATCTTACAGAATAACCCAAACTCAAAAATTATAGTATTACCCTGTGCAGCTCTCTCTAATTCCCAATTTTTTCTTGGGGAAAAAAATAAAATAAAATAGGATTTAACGTTTTTTAATTGGGGGATTACTGGCAGGTTTTGAGGGAGTTCCTATTGCAATAACTGAAAACGTCCTGACTTACCCAAAATAAGACCTATTCACATTTTCAGGAATATCACCCTCTTCCTCTGCATAACAAACCTGTGACTTAGTGGCTTCGGCCTGGCCCATGAATCAACGTAATCTTAAGTCCGCACATACAGAGAACGCAGGTGTAACTGTGGAGGAGGATCTTTGCAGTATCAGAGTGTGTAACAACAAAATGAAATAAAAAAGCAAATGTGAGTGGACTCACTCAATATGAAAGAGTAACTGACTATGAGGACCATCCACTTAGTGTTTGCATTTGATGGATCCATTCCTACCAGTACCAACCATGTTTGATTATAACTTGAACAGTACTTCTCCCACTATACCTTACAAGACTTTTTAAACTGCTAAGATCTTCTAAAAATCAACCTTAAAACATTTTCTTCCTCAGCTTCAGGCTACTGCTGTTGTATGACTGTCTTCTAAGAAGTATGAATTATTAGTTTTCTTTCATTTACAGTGTTTGCTTGAACACATTAAAGGCTACGATTATCTCACTGATAACTCCCTTTTTTCTTCAGTATAATCATTTAGCACTATCAATCCCACTCATGAGTTCATCTCTAAACCTGGTATAACTTTGTGTTCTTTGTATCCTCTCTTGCTTTTCTACAGCTTGCCTTGTTTGCTGCAACAAAGCAGTAGTTGTATAAATTTTCTCTAACATTAAACCCCTGTTATCTAAATGAAAAGGGTGACAACAAAGTAAAATAAGCAAATAGATATATAGGGAAGACTTTCATGCAAGTGATGCACACTGATATCTACAACTTCATTCTGTAGAAGACTGACTCAAATTATCAAAGTTGTATTACATTGACAATCTCCTTTCTTAGAGATAGGTGCTAAAGGTTTGTATTTCTGAAATAGACATTTTTATTCATGATTTCCTAAAAGACAGTATACTTGCAAAGCTTTCTAAAATAATAAAAAAAACCCAAACAAAATTTCATGTACTATTTGTCTCACTGCACTAGAGAGACACGGAAGTCTTCCGCTTTATTGTAATATAATTACAAACACTTGTACTTCAGCTTTCCTTAGGTAGGCACATTTGTCCTTCCTATCTCCGTGTCCCTTCTGTCGTCTTGCCTTGTCCTTAACAAAGAGCTTTTTTATAAAATTCTCTGCTTTCAGAGCTATACCCTTAGTTTTATATATTCCACAGGTGCTGAGAACCTTCGATTTCAGCAGTTATCTGTTGTGCCCAATAACTCTGAATATGGGCCCCTAAAAGACACCTCTTGTTAAAATCTCCCTCTTCTTTTTTGTCAGAAGATAAGTCACGAAGACTACTTTCTGTCAAGATTACTGTGTGCCCTCCTTTTAGTATTTCCTTCATAGAACACTCACCCAGTGCAGGAGCTAAGCTAGTTTTTAAGGAGGATGGGGGGCTAGTGAGCCCCCCATGACATGCTTTCCACTCTTCCAGCTCCAGGCAATCTACGCTAAATATGACCCTGGAAATGTGGCCTAAGGCACAGATAGAACAATGGATTTTCAGTTGCTGTCCTTGAATTATAACAGAGACGTCATACATACACCCACTAACTTCACAACACAGTTGGTGGGGTGTCCTTATATCAAATCCAGGTATTAATGCAGCCCATAAACATGGAGCAATATAATCTGTCTTTATACTACTCTTTCCTGTGTATGCTACACAAAGCCAAACTCGGTTCTACCTGATTTTATTGCCTATCGCAATTTTAAGTGAGAAAATAATAGATGTATACATACATACATATATTGACAGATACACATTTCTTAACATGCTGAATTAACAGCATGCAAGAACTAAGACTGTTCATCTTCTAGGCACATAGGGGTGACGACAAAGCTGTGGTAATGACAACCATGACCTACCCAAGGAATCAGAGGTAGCTACTGCTGAAGACTACCTGGTGATCGCTTGAAAACATCATTTCAGCAAATGGCCACTACCATTCTGTTATTTAAAACGAATGGATGGATAGCCTGTAGGACATAGTTCCAGCTGCATCACTAACCTTTAGTGCCAACCATATATTTATTGTGGTTAGTGGTAAGATACACAGGTTCCTCTTCAATTCAGTGCTAAATAGTGCTAGACTGTTACTCAAAACACTGCAAATTGTCCTACCCAGCCTTTAATGTCATTGTAGTCTCATTTAGACAGGTGTTACTTTCAGGTCAATTATTACTACACTGCACTCTGTCGAAGCAATACAAGCTCATGTGCCTTTATTAAAAAATGGCCATTTATCAAGGCATTCAGGGCTCAGGAGGAGAATGTGATTTTATCCTTTTTTAACTTCTTTTATTTCCCCCAGAGACATTTGCTTTAATATGGGTCATATGAGAGTTTGAGAAACAGGAGTCAAAAGAACCTCCCAGGATATTTTCTGAAACAAACGTCTATCTGGTGAAATTCTGCTACAGCTGATAAAATCTGAGCTATACTTGGGGATGTGTTACATGGATGTAATGCTTCCAAATTATTTCGTTTGACAAGTGCAAAGACTAATCTTTGATTCGGTCAGTAGCGTACACCTGCTCACGTTTCAGAGAAGATCAATAAAAGCTGGGCACGGAACGGACAGACCCCGCACACAGCTTGAGAATCAACACTGAGAATCAGCAGTATCTGAGCAAGTATCTACCCCTCGCTGGTTATTACTGAAGAAAGCACAGCTGGCATCAATTGGATGGGCAGATTATCATAAAGGAACACCGAGGTGGTTTTTTCCCTTTTTACTTTTCCCATGAGCAGTGCCAGACCCCAAAATTGCTTTTCTTCATAAAGGATAGTTCATGTCAAATCCTAAAATATTATTTCAGCTTGCTCCAGTAAAGATACTGGTAACAATATCTACCCTACCTCCCCTCAATAGGTGAAAATATAAAATAATAATAATCAGTTCAAGTGATTAAGCAGAACAAGTATAAATACCATATGGGGTTAAAGTTGTAATGTTCAGAGGGGGTTCTGGCAGAGCACCAGAGGGTTTTGTCTGAAAAAGCCTAGTGTGAAAAGAATTGAGAAAGAAACGTATTTCCTGTCCTGCTTGGGTTCACCCTGGAGCATCCATATTACGTACAATTCATTAATATTCAACTTATTTATTCTCCTATTCGGTTTATTACCAGAACTATAGTTCCTGCTAGAATCTTCTACAGGAAAAATCACCCTGAGTCAGAGCTTAATGCCATTACAGGGTCTGCAACAGCTGCAGCAGTGATATGCCTCTGAGCCATTTCGAAATTTTATGATGAATAAAGCGCTATTACTTATATCTCTACCTTACATCCTTACCTAAAGAACTGAACTACCTATGACTCTGTACGTGTTGCTCTCCTCACATATTATAAGCACCAAATTAGTGAACTATACTGCCTTACACCACCTCTCTGTACAAATGTGTCCGTCTCTATCTTAAGAATAGATGCAGAATGATCAGAAAAGAGGGAGACAAAAAATAAGACCCCTTCCTTAATCATCACTGAATCAGGAGAACATAATAAAAATGAAAACAAACATATTAAAATTAATTTAATAGCTAGAAGATAAGAGATTTATACACATATAAAAAATAAAAGATGTGCGGGGTCTTTTGAAGTCTTTAATACTGCTCATTGGATGCTCTTAGTGTTAACTTTCTGGCTGAAGGATGACAAACAGAAATAAAAGATTGCATCATTTTCAACAAGGCCTTCTATGATTGCAACCACTCAGACTAGCCTGAAATCACTGACAAGATATTCTCATCCAGCAATTTCAGATGAAGAGCATAATCAGGTACTGCGCTAAAAGTGCTGGGATCCAGCAGGACTTGCCTCTAGTCCAGCTAAAAGGTTAACACATTTTCAGCAGTGAAATTGAGTTGTTTTATATACTTTGTTTGGTATGATGTCATGCACAGCCATTTGGAATTATAGCTAAGGCTATGGGATTGGGAACCCTGTAAAGAGCAATCACTGCGTAACTCTCTTCGTGTGCTAGGCTTGCACTGCTTGTTAACTTCAGCAAGAAAATAAAATTGCTCACTGCAACTTCCAGCAATAACACTAACTTTTTAACTTATTTTAATCTTACACATTTTACCCATCCAATTAAGTTCGAACCCAGTGGACTTAAAAGATTCTTACTGGAGTTTGTTGTGCTAATTTGTGTTGTTAATGCTAATTTGATGATGCATTTATCAAGGTATGAATATTCAAGATACATTTTTTTTCTTGTATTTTCAGTTTTAGCTACTGCAACTACTTTATGGAAGGAAAAACCCAGTTCTTGGTCTGTATTAGTGACTCTCTCACGACATGGTCATTGTATGGAAAAACAAAATTTCAGTCTGACCACAGTCAAGTCATTGTGGTCCTGACTGAAGAATATGAGCTCTAATTCCAGATGTGACTAAGGCACTATTTGTCATCTTGGACAAGTTGATAATTTCTTGCACCAATTGTTTTTTCTATAAAGGTTTTTATAAATTTACCTGTTTCTGACCAGTAAGTGTTTGAGGATGAGTGTTTTTTTGATATGTTTGTTTCTTTTCTAAGAGAAGCCAACCTGAACCTGGGACGGGCTAAGACAGAGCAGAGACTGAAAGAAAATTCAACTAATGACATTAGAGGGATCACAAATTCCAACATATTTTAAGAGAAATTACAAAATCACAGAGTGGTTGAGGTTGGAAGGGGCCTCTGAAGATCACCTAGTTCAACCCCACTCCTCAAGCAGGGTCAGCCAGAGCAGATTGCCCAGGACCATTGGGTTTGGAATATCTCCAAGGTTGGAGATCCCATAGTCTCTGGGAAACCTGTCCCAGCATTTGACCACCCTCACAGTGAAGTTTTTTTCTTATGCTTAAGTGGGAATTTCCTGTAGTTGAATTTGTGCCTGTTGCCTCTTGTCCTGTCACCGGACATGGCTGTGAAGAGCCTGGCTCCATCTTATTTACTACCTCTTATGAGGTATTATTGATAAGATCATCCTGAGCCTCTCCTTCTTGAGGGTCTCAGTCTCCACTCCTCACACAACAGATGCTCCAAACCCTCAATCATCTCTGTGACCCTTTGCTGGTATCAATCCAGTAAGCCCATGTCTGTCTTGTGCTGGGGAGCCCAGAACCAGACCCAGCACTCCAGATACATCTCACCACTTCTGAGTTGAGGGGAAGGATCACCACCCTCCACCTGCTGGCAATGTTCTTGCTAATGCAGCCCATGATGCTATTGGCCTTCTTTGCTGTGAGGGTACGTTGCCAGCTCAAATCCATTTTTTGCCCACCAGGATCCTGAGGTCCTTTTTGGCAGAGCTGGTTTCCACCCAGAGGGTCCCCAGCCTGCCCTGGGATCAACATACCTCCCCAGCTGCAGGGCCTGCCATTGCCATTTGTTGAAGTCCTGTTGGCCCATTTCTCCAGTCTGTCAAGGTCTTCAAAATTTGATATTATACTTTGCATTAAGATAGTAGCTACAGACTCCAAGCATGGGATAAAATCCATGCTGGGGCCAGGCAAACAGGTAAAAACTTTGTCAAAGACTTATTGATAGATGGAGAAAAGTCAGATGAGTGTTAGGATAGAAAATAAATAGCTAAAGAAACCAAGCAACTAACCACAGCCATGCAGCAGGCGAGGACACTCAGGGACTACAAGTGAATCAGAACAAGCTGTTCTGACAAACAAGCAGTATCTCTCAAACTAGGAAAACCCCTCCCATCCAGCTTCTGCTGGCCAAAGGACTGCTAGCATCAGGACAGCACAACAAAGATGAAGGAAACATCGAAGTCCATTAATGTCTTGACCACTGAACATTCCCTATTACATGCTTGGCAGCAGACATTCAAATTACCTATACCTAATTGCTTCATGCATTCAAATCGTTCTCATTTCATTATAATTGTTTTTTTTAAAAAAAAAAATTTTTTTTGAAAACCTTTAAAAATTAGGTAAAAAAATTAGGTAAAAACATCAGGTAAAAAAGTCATGACTATCCGACCGGTTGGTTTTGTTACTATGCTTTCAAACATGAAAGCGACATTTTTTCAAGAAGTGGGGTTCAGAATTCCTGTGACAGAAAGCAAACTATAAGCTTCCTCAGCACTTCTTTCTACTTTTAAAACACCATACTGTCATCAAGAAAAAAGGAAAATGATAAAGTGTAAGATGCAAAAAAGAATATAAAAGGACATGTGAATCTGTATGAATTCCTACAGAAAAAAAATAAACATTAAATAATTGGGGAAAATTACATCAGTAATCTTTCACCTAATACATAACAGCGTAATTATGACAATAACTTATTTGTTAAAAGTACATAGTTTAGCAATGCATTATTACATGGATAACTATGCAAACCCCTTTCTTTCAATGCACTGGATTCGTAGCAGTAACACTGATAAGAAACTAAATCTATACTGGTTTTGTCTGTCAGGCATTTGCCCTCCCTCTTAAATCAACTTTATGTACACACATATACACACACTCATGCCCCCTTTCCCAAATGCATAAATAGCTCGTGACAAAACAAAGGCGATCTCCATCTCTGAAACCCTCTGTATTTCAGTCTTCTCCTACAAGCACCCATTCTCTAAACCATTCCTCGTTAAACCAATGGTTTTCACAAGCATTTTTATTCACTAGACCTCTAACTAGGGGACAGTAAAACCCTGCCTGCAATGGAATCACAGCCACTAAAATAGTCCAATTTAGTGGCACTTTCAGGTTTTCTGAGCACTTGAAGGCTATGAAGACCTGCAGCTACAGTTTGAGATATACTGGTTACATCACCATTCACGCTAAATAGCACTGATGTATCTTTTTGTTACTGTGAATTAATTCTACCTTGTTAATATAGTTGCAATGAATTATTATCTATTCTCTCTTAAAAATATCATTTGATACATTCACTAGCTATAAGATACTAAAGTGCAAATATATTTTTCTTACAGTGTAATGACTGAGATTGTACAATTTGCTATTGTTCTTCAGTTCGTAAATTCACATGGATAACTTTTAGAGCCAAGTTGAAAAGTAAAATTTGGACTCAGTCCACACAGAAGATTTGGTTTACATTTGAATAAAAGAAAACTTTTGAGATTTGACTGTGCTCTTTTTACAAGATAAGTTCTCCAAATCTCTGCTAAGCAAGGACACTCTCCTAGTGGCACCAGTTGTATATTCTAAAGGATCATAAAAATGTACCATAGTTTTCAAGCAATTATGTTTCATGAATTTTGTACGTAAGCATACAAAAACCTTGCCATCTCTGATGCCAGCATATGGACATTCTCCACGTACTCCTAGACTCAAAGAACATTTTTTCATCCTCAGCTACACTTCAGAACAGTTACCACTTTAACCTCTACTTCTGCATCTTTAAAATGCCACATTTATTTTAGGATTTGTCTCACAACTATTTTTTAATTACTGCGATAACAGATTGACGTTATATTTTAATAGACATTTATATATTTGTTAACCATTACTATGTACTTAGTATACGTTAGCATATTGCAAATGAATCTGAAATTGCACCTGATATATTTTTTATTTTATTACACAACAAATGTAAGACTGCAAATTATTCTGAAGCTGAAATTAGTAGTCGCAGTAATCGTAGTAGTAATTCAGGTTTGGACAGGTTATTTTTAGCTAAGTACTTGCTCAAGCCCTTCACTACAGATTTCTCACACCTCCTGAGTGCTCAGAAGTGTAAATAATCTTTTTTTTTTTGCCTCTGCCTGTAGCATTATATTTATGTTTAAATATAACAGAAGTTATTTCAATCTATTTAGTTTGCCTCACACTTTCCAACACAAAGAATTCCTGTGATTTCTTCCAAGACGCTGCGTCTCTTCCATTTTATGCAAAATTTGAAGAGAGCTGTAGGGTCAAAGCAGTGCTGTTCTTTTGTTCAGATTACATTCTGATTTGGGCTCTTGAAAATTTACTTCTTTCTCTTATATTAGTAATAAATTTTTTGGCCAAATACCAGGCAACAAATGAATGGGAACATTCTAAAACAGTAGTGCTATGCCTTCAGAGCAAAAAGTAGTGGTAATAACAGCACACCAGATGCTGCTTGGAAGCTTTTTCAAAAGACAACTATTTAGGGATTTAGGGAAATGAAGAAAAAAACAGGCTAGGACCTCTGAAAAGTGGCACAAATTTGTAGAATCTCCTTGGTTTGCGGTTTGTTTTTCCTAAAAGAGCTAGGAGGAATGTAGTGCTCATATAATACAGTAAAATCTAATTACGTTATAAAAACCAAGCTAGAACAGATATTCAGCACTAGCAGACATGTATACATCTTCCTAATTCCTTGTCTCCTGTCAGATTTTTGTATCATACACTCTCCTCTTCAGCCAAGTTAATCAACTCTTCTGAATTATGCTTCAAAAAGTCACATATGACATCTACCATGCCCTGTTTTGAAAATCGCCATGCTCTAAAAGCCATTTTGATCTCAGGTTTAGCCCATGAAAACAAACAGTTTATTTGGAGTCTGGCTGGCTTACATGGCGAGCAGCGAACAGTTTGCAGAGGATACTGTGTTAAAAGTGTCACTTTTTAAAAATAATATTGAAGCAGTTCTTTACAAACATGGCACTTGTCCAAAGCACATATGGAACATTAAATATAACCATAAAATTTTATGCACCAGATTTGACCAAGGTCTTGAGCTCTAATTTATATTTTCTCCGTTTTGCTGGAAGACTAGCTGTATTTGATATAGCTACTTCATAAGGAGACTGTTCTCCTAACATTTACACATCACACATCTGGACTTGGAAAGGGATTCTGAGTAAAAGAGCCAACTAATGCAGATCTTGTTTACATTATGTGCAATTACTCTTGTGTCATGAATCTCCCCGGGATATCAGAATGTGCTGAAGACACCCAAAGAATATGCACTTCAAATAGAAGTGCAAAAGCCTGGGTGTTTCTGTCCCTATCAATGTACACATGATGGTGTAAGAAAGTGAACAGTATTTGTATTCTCTAATAAGATTGCACTTCATTTTTATTAATTATTTGTATGTAATTAGAGCTGCCCTCAGTGTCTGAAGAACTCTGTTTGGATTGTTTTTCTCTCACAACTCGCTCACTGCAGCCAAGGGAACTAAGTGATGGCAGTTGCAACACTCAATTCAGTTACATAAACACATCTTCCTTGCCAGATTCCCCTGTGGTGTTCCCATTTCACGAAATAAGTCTCTAGCATTTAGTAATGTACTGTACCAGCAAGTTTCTTTTCATGTGACAAAAAAATTAGGTCCTTCGCTCCTGGCAGCAGAGCAGCATGTGTGTGAGCATCACATGCATGGAATCCACCCCAGACCAGGTGGCTGCACCAGCCAGAGGACAGAGAAGACACAAAATAGTTGAGGAACTACAGAACAAGAACTGGATGTCAGATTTTAATAGGAGAGAGACAGCCTTCATCCAGAAATCGAGGCAGATTTATTCCTAAGTCTGTTGCAGTGCCAACAAATGTGAGTGGACATTTTACCTTCAACCATATACAAGATGCATGTGCTTCCACATTGAGTGTGTGTGCCAGTAATGACAAAAAACACTCTGGCCACATTATTCTTGTAGGTGTAAATGGAGTTGTACTTTTTAACATCACAGCTGGAACAAACACACTCTTGACTGGGAAAGCAGTATGTGGTAGAAGTGGAGAGACATAGACAGAGTGACCTAATCTATCGTGCAGCCCATCAGCTGCAGAGCGAGGGGGCTTTCTGGACCAAGTTTCCCATCGTACCTGCCCATCAGCCTGAAGCTGGGTGGTCACACTCCATTGACTTGCTGGAGCTTACCTGTGCCACGCATAGGTCACGTTGAAGGCTACCTGGTAAATTATACAGGGACGAGTACCTGTACGTCTGTGCAAAGGTCAGAGACAATATAAGTCTTTGAGCATGTTTATACCAGGCAGCAGAGCATCACGGAGATCTGAGAACGACCTGAGCTGGTAATTCACGCAGAGTCACACAGCTTAAGGTACTCCTGAAGTGCGGCACTCGCACCGGCAAATTGAATTGTCTAGTTGTGCAGGTTACATGGTCCAGGGTCAGTTCAAATATCTCTGGTTGAAGAGTATACCTACGCTCCTAAAGGATTATTTGCAAATTCCACTTGCTGCCTAAATAAACATAAAAATACTGAGGGTTTTTTTTCTGAGAAAGAAATATAGGAAAATGGAGAGAATCCAAATTAAAACGGAAGCAGTTAGAATTACTTATTAATGGTTCCTAATTATAACACAATGAAAAGGATTTTTTTGATCCTTTTACACAATTTGCAGTCAACATGGAAGCCATGAAAAAGTTTCCTTCTTTCTAATTTAGGACTTCATTTTCCTTTGGCGGCCTCTTATCAGTTTTAGAGAGTCTAAACGGTGGCACTGCTACATAAAGCTGGAATCTGAACCACTCAGTCTCCACCTCCAGTTCAAGGACTTTGGGAGGTTTGATCAAACTTGCCAGATGAAGTAATTTCCTAACTCTTCCCTACAACTCATACAGATAAACTTAACACCTAACAGCACCATGTCCGCTTCCCTACCCAGCAAAGTGAAATTCCTTCTTTGTGGGAAGAATTCTGACACCTCACGATGCAAGGAAGAGGAGATCAACCATTACATGAACATGGATGAATTTTACTTTGGCGTCTTCACATGGACTTGCTAATGGCTGGCTCCGTGTGTTGACATGTTTGTTCAATAATTCATGTGCCCTGTTACTCTTTAGTTAAACACATTTTCGAAGTAAGTTAAACAGGAACAAACCACTCCTGTTCCAGCCTAAGATTGACCACAAATGGACACAATACAAATCTCAGTTAAAGCTGTTGTGCTTAAAATAATGTGCTCAGTTCAGATTAATTTTCTTGAATAGACAAGCCTTTATTAAAGAAGAATTAACTGAAACGGTGGATTAAATCCACAGTCCCACAAACTGCTTTTCTTTAAATATCCGTATTCACAATTGTTATATGTATTCAGGTTATTAGAAGACAAATGTAATAGTAACGTGAGTGTGACACATATGGTATGAAATAAGGGGTGGAATGTCCTGGTTTGAGCAACACAGGACTAACTTCTCTTTCAGTAATTTAACTTTTCAGTAAAGTCTCTTCTAATGCTTGGGAAAACTGTACCTTTAGAAGACTCTAGTGTCTGAATTTGTGAAAATATTTACTTCACAGCCAGCTACGGTATGTGGGTTTCAAGGTCTCAGTGTTTTTGAGCTCACCAGGTGCGGGGACAAGGAAGGGCGAGACCCGGGCACTCAACCCAAGCTGCCAACAGGAGTATTTCATACCATGAACATCACATTCAATATAAATTAGAAAGTCTGCCGAGGAGTTCTCTCTCTCCTTGATGGCTGCAATCCTGAGAACTTCACTCACTCCATCTACACATGAGAAAACATAACTTGGCTACAAGAAGGAGAGGTGTAGATCTCTCTACTGTAATCTGTGGTAAAAGATTTTTCACCTTTTATTTGCCCACTGTCACAAGTCACATCGGGGTAGCTCACCACTGCCCCACTGGCTAGTGCTGATTTGGGAAATCTGGTACTTGGCTACTCAATTCTAATGGTGTTAATGAGCTGCACCCCAAGGTACACAAGGTTACCACCTAAATTCTTCATAAATTTGCCATTTCTAAAGTAGAAGCAGCAAGGAAAAAAACCACTTTTTGTGCTGCTATTTTATATAACATTAACAAGCTGCAAATAGCCAAAAGATGGCTTTGTTTATGAGTTCACACTTAAAATCAGAGAAAATGTCTTCCTGAATACCATACATTATTTTCCCTGGAATGTTGCATGTAAGTACCAATATTTCACAGAAAACTAAAGGTTAAGTATATACTAGTGGAGTCTCTGCTGATAGAAGCCAGTGAAGCTTTTCTCTCAGCTTAGTGGCAAAGGATTTACAATACTAGGGATGCTAGCGACCTGAGATCCACTTGCACCATAAAACGTTCTGTAAATCAATGTGTTACTGTTTGTTTAGAGAAGTGTGTGACACTCTCAACTTCTACTTTCAGTACTTGTGCAGCAAATAATCACAGTTCAGGTGGCATATGGGTATTTTGTATTTCAGAACTAGCAAAGAAATCCTGTGACATGGTCATTGCTATGGTAACTATACTTTTGTAGTGAACATTGAAGTAAATAGGTACATAAAACATGTATAAGTTGTCACTACGTAAGTTACTGCTGCCCTGGAGCTGCAATAATTTGCTTCCTTTAAAATCGTTAAATCTAGCCATAAATACTTGGTATCTCGCAATGTCCCACTATTTCAATAAGATGACAAGGCTCCTTTTACATAATATAGTGCAAACACATGAGCAGATTGATTTATCAAGAAAGGAACTTTTTGGAGAAGTAATTTATTAGCCTGTAAGTAGCAAAGTATGAACAGGCTTCTGGCCTGCACGAAGAAGGTTGCCATCACTGAAACTTGGTGGCACGGATCCCATGACTGGAGTGCAGCTCTCAATGGCTACAGGCTGTTCAAAAGGGACAGGCAGGCGAGGAAGGAGGGGTGGAGGGGTTGCCCTCTGGTTTCAGCCAGGATAGAATTAATTTTCTTTCTAGTGGTTGCTGTGTTTCAGATTTGGTATAAAAGGAATGCAATAATGCATACTGTTTTAGTTGTGGCTAGGTGATGTTTATACTATCCAAGGACTTTTTTCAGCTCCCCATAGAAGCTGAGAAGGAACATAGACAGAACAATGCAATGGCCAATGGAATACTCCATACCATAGATGTCATGCTCAGTACATAAACGGGGTTGTTGGAGGGGCAGGAATCCATGATCACTGCTCAAGATGGGCTGGGCAACCAATTCACCAGGTGGTGAGCATGACTTGTGTTGTATTACTTTATGCTGTGTAATCTTTTACCATTATTATGATTATTTTCCTTTTCCTGTTATTGTTCTATTAAACTGTCTTTACCTGAACCCATAAGGTGGTTTTTTTAAATCTTTTTTCCCTCTTTTTCTCCCTACCCTTCTGAGGGGGAAGGGGAAGAACTGTCCAAGTGGCTGCATGATCGTAGCTGCCAGCTGGGGTTAAATCCACAACACCTCTACATCAAGAAATGGATAGAGTGTAAGGAGTTGTCTCTGAAGAATAGCCAGGAGCATGTTGAAAGCCCATGGGTAAGAATAAGAGACCAAAGCAACATTGGGAACCTTACGGTTCGTGTCTACTGCAGGCCACCTGATCAAAGGGAGCCTATTGATGAAGCCTTCTTGATCCAGCTACAGGAGGCATCGCGCTTGCAGGCTCTCATTCTGCTGGGGGTCTTCAACATTTTTTATGATGAGGGTGGTGAGGTACCAGAACAGGTTGCTCGGAGAGGTGGTAGATGCCCCATCCCTGGAAACATTCAAGGTCAGGTTGGATGGGGCTCTGAGCAACCTGATCTACTTTAAGACGTCCCTGTTCATTGTAGAGGGGTTGAACTAGATGATCTTTGGGCCCCATCTCTGGGAAGTACAGAAGCATTTTCAGGTAGAGTGCTCCACCTGATTTCCTCAAGTCTTCCCCTGATTCTTTGTCTCGTCTCCTCACATAACTCACCAACAGCTGAGATGTGGAATCAGAAAAGAACAGGCTGGACCCTGCCCTCCTTTAGCAAACAGCAGTAAACTGCAGAAAGAGGTTTTGGTCTCCTTTCATGCCCTGCTCTTCATCATAAAGAATGTTTGGCTTAAGGAGGTCCTCCTTTTGTCCCAGCTGAGCAATATAACACAATTGTTAGGTCTTTCATACACAAACTTGTTTTGGAACAGTTAAGTGCAAGCTTAACACATAGCTTAACACAAGCTTCTCACACATAGTGATGATGAACTGATACTCAGAGAAGGAGAGCACAGTTGTCTTCCAATTTAGACAGTGACTGTAATTCCTGCTGAGCAGATAACCATAGGGACCGGTCTACCCATGGCACAAAATGAAGGAAGGCACTAATAGGTCAAGTGGATCCCTTGGGACCATTTCCTTGGGTTAGATTACGTGTATGGCTTGGAAGTCTTATGTTTCTGAAAGAAAGGAGACAGTGTTTTGTGACAGCTGCATTATACCATCATATCAAATGGATCAGGATGGTGTGAAACTGGAAGGCCCACACAGTTATCACTGATGAGGGAGACACAGCTGAATAAGTCTTTCATAGAACATATACCAGTGTATGTCCAGTGACTGGATGAACATCAACAAATATCTTTTTAAACTAGAGAATCCAGCTGCTGCTGCTGCAAAAAGAAAAAAATCCCACAAAGGTGGTAATGATATTTTATGTATGAAGAGAAACCATCCACCTTAATGTATCATTGATGTTCTGGTCATGTCTCTAACACCAATGTTAAGTTCTGTTTTTCACTTAAAGCAGGGATTTGACCTCTGTTTACTGTGAGAAATAGTGTATCAAGACCTTGCATGCTTTGAATGTTCTGAGTGTGTACGAGAACTTTATTTATGAATCCACTGGCAAGCAGGTCCTTTACCACAGATACCAATATTGGCTGTATTCCAAAGCATCTAACAAACATCTTAAGTAATTATCATATGAAGTTTGACATTCAGCTATATTTAAAGATGGAAATTTAAACAATCTATTGATGATTGTTTTATCTAATTATATCTGGAGGGACTACAGCAGTGCAGGTAGTTCTAATTAAAATGCTAGTTACCTGTCAGTCTTTGTCTAATGATTTTATAGATTGTAAAAATTTAGCAATGGAGAAGAAGCTCAAGATCTGTGTTCTGGCTCCTTACTTTTAGATTGACTGTCTCAATTACATCTCTGTTTAAAAATGATGTGGCCACATCTCCTTGGGCCTCTTCTTTAAGATAACCCCCATGTACCTGCTGCCTTAGCCCCACTGTGCAGAGGGAACCCGAGACAAGTCTGAGAGGGGAGAACATGGAGTGAGATCTCCCTCTTCCTCTGGTGGTAAATTCCTGGATCAACCCAGACTATAACGTGCACCTTCACATTGATGTAACTCTGCATATCACTACCTTAAGGGTCTGATTCATCAGTCATGCTCTCATTTCATTATGCTGCTCTGCTGATAGAAAAGGTGCACAAGTATAGGTTAACAGGTTGGTGCACTGTGGCTGTTTTTCTTATGCTCTATTATATTTGTAAATCTGTCCTTAGGAGTCAACATCAATACAAAATGATTTAAAGTTGATACTACTGTAAAGAGACAACTTTTGCATGGTTGTGTAATCCTTGGGTTTCTTGTTTGGAGCCCACATATGACACTTAAAAAAGCCATAAAAACAATGACAACAATAATAATAATAAACAATAATAACAACAATAATAATAACCCAGGACTAAAATTTACATCAGGTCAATATAGAGTTAAAATCAGGGACTGAAGCAATAACTTCAGTATTAAGAGCTGCAAGTAAGCTGTAAGAATTCTGAATTCCGTAAGCAAGAATATAAACTCAGGAAACTCAGGGTTAAGTTTATATTGAAAAAAATCCAATTACATTAAGATAAAAGATAGACAAGCAAGTTACTCATACATTAACTCCTATCTGTCATGATACCATGAACAAAAACAGACATGAAAAAAGCCCAAAGTCCTGAAAACATAATTCCCAGCAAATGCAGTACCACAAACACTAAAATATTTAAGTCATAACAATGGTTATTAGACAGTTTTACTACAGGGTACCCTATCATTACTACTCTCAATAGCAGGACTGAGAAGACACCTCCCCGAGACACAGCTCTTTCATGGCTCTTTTGAGTGGACAAAGGACCAAGTTAACAAAGAGTAACCTATTTCTCACAAATTTAGCAACGCTGCCATGTTCAAGGCCAGTGCCACAACACAGGGAATCCCAACCTCCTTTCCCTTTGCTCTCCTGCATAAGATTTAGGCATAGTACAGTTAATAATGAGTGTGCATTCTTAGCCCACAATCTTTTACTCTGTTCTGCTAGAATTCAACAGTTGTTTTAAAACATGGGGACTGCTATTAAAAGTTGCTGGAAGTACTCATGCAGAAAGCTGAAAAGATTGACAGTGAATTTTTTTACTTATATAGCAAAGACTAATTTGTATTTTACGCTGTTTCAGCAGTCTTTGACTGTTTTCTTCAAAATCACTGGCTCAGTGGCACCATATGGAGCATGTTGAACTTAAGATACCAAGAATGTGTCCAAGATATATCTCACTCCAGTGTGTTAAAACATTCCACCCTGCAGCTGTCATTATAGGAATATAATTCATACCCTAAAGTTTAAAGAAAAACAGTGTAGCTTACTATGCTTACAAAAATACAAGAGTTTTTTGGTTCCAAGTAACGGTCAGTAAATGAAGAACAGTTAATCTTAAATACTGCTTTCTTAAATATTTAAAATTTTAGCTGATCATGAGCTGCTTTAATTCTGCATGATATTTAAGACTAGAAGCAAAACAAAACAGAGCAAAAGAATTACTAAAAAAAACCCTATAGTGAAGGGTCTTATATATCTAGACTTATCATAACCCATCATTACTTTTTTTCTTTTTCATTGATTGCATTTCTTTTGAAAATTGATATATGACATCACAGGGCAAAAAACTTAGCTACGTTTTTGGTAATGGCACTGTGCAAGTGTATGATCACTGTTACGACATTTCACCTCTCTCTGGTCATTACTTCTTAAGTCTTTTGTTTGTTGTCTCTGTTTAAAATGTAAATTTCTCAGGACAGGACATGCCTCTTGCTCTGTTTTGTGCAGTGTATAGTACTCCTAACACCTTCTATAAAGTTAACTGCTCTAATAATAAGGGTAGGAGATAGGCAAGAAAAAAAGAACACATGATGGTTTCTTAGAAAAGCTGTCTTGGGATGGACACATTACTCAAATGGTCAATTCACAAACTGCCTTAGAAAAGGATCCAGAAGATCATTTTAACATGCCAACCCATCATATATTCTGTATATGACATGTTTCAGAGGAAAACTATTTTAGAGAATTTAAAATTTTTATTGATACAATTTTTCATATGCCTTTGTCTGTAAAGTCAGGAAGTTGTACGAGGCTCAGGGGAAAATTTTTTAGAAACTTTCTAAGGGCTATCCCATAACAGCTTATTGATAAATGGTAAACTCGTATGTAAGGTTTAATATCCTGGAGGCCTTCGAGGGCAGGCACTAAGTTCTGTGCATCCTGCTGGCAAGCTGGGGATCTCCCCTCTACAATATTGTCAATCTTCCATTTACAGCCATCCAAGGACCAAAGACATTGGTGCAAGCCTGAACGTTGCATACCTTATGTCTCTAGCCAGTATAGTATTAGGGAGGCATTTCATATTTGCAGGGAGATAACCGGGAGCAGGAACATGGAAAGGGTTTTCAAGGGCTGGTTGGGGTAGTTCAGAGCACAGAAGCTGGCTCTGATGAGAGAGAACAGTAACTACACTCAGTAACAAGCACTGCTGAAGACGACCTTGCTACACTATCCACATAGCTGAGACAGGCAGCATAAGATCCATAGAAGTGATTGTAAAATGTGGAATTAAAATAGGAAAATATCACACATTCATACCAAATTTGCACCCTAGGCTGTTGCTGGGTACGATGTGTTTGGTTCCAGAAAAACGGAATTCAAGAAATATAGAAGAAAAAAAAAAAAGTAGTTAAGGAAATGTTATGAAAAGGTAAGCGTCATAACTTGTTATGATCTTGATTTAAATTGGTAACATGGTTTGGACAGATAGTGTAGACAAAATTAGTTACATTTCAAACAGTTTGCAGGGTAAGTTGGATATATTACAGATCTACTCTTGGGAATTTTATCTACATGAAGTATAATTTTTCTTATTCATTATCCTGAACAAGGATTTATTGCAAGAGGTCTTATTAACAGATGAACAAAACAGTAGCACTGAAAACAGTTGTTCAATTCTAATTAAAAAACCCCCCAAAACATTAGAAAACTTCCCACATGTTGTATAAATTGTAAAATGAGACAGTCCTATTTATCTGGCTAATGTTTTCTTGAAAGAAGTATCTTTGTTCAAGGACCACAGGACTGGCCATAAAGGATCAGATCAGGAATCTATCAAGCCCAGGACTCTGTCTTTGGAAAATTGTTACAAAGAAAACGGAAGGAAACTGAACGTTTACAGAACAGTCTGGTTTCTTTTAAACTCTCATTAAAGAGTTGACTTTTATCCTGAAAAATAAGTGAAAATAAGTGTTCGAGGACATTAACTGTGGATAGCCATATTGTCTAATTATCCAATACTCCCCATCCACCTAAAACTCAAAATCATTACTATGTCATTGAACAGATAGATTTTGAACCAGAAAAATTTGTGGGTTTGCTTTGTGTTTCATTATATGAGATACTATTCCAAAAATTGTTACCTTGAATAACCCACAAGAAAGAATGTCTGTATAATCTACTCGTGAATTAAGCATCTTCCTGGTGTGATAACATTCCTTGTTAACCTATTACATATTCTTCTCTCACTCTAGAACTCTTCAAATGCCCTCCAAACCAACCAACTTCTGTTACTTTACGTCGCAGTATTCTATATAGTGCACTTTGAGGTTCCAAATAACAAGAAAGAGAAACTCTTATTTAAGAATAGTAGAGGTGAAGGTTGGTTAAAAAGAGATAATTAACATTTAACTTCCCACAAAAGCAACTCCAATGGAAGAGGTGCAAAATGAATAGGTATGTTTTCAGTAAAGCCTGTTACAAGGAATACCCCTCCCTAAAATAGTTTATATCTTTACCATAAATGAAAAGATAACTTTGGGATGACTTATGTTGTCACTCCCATGCCAGCTTAAAGATTATCCCAAGAACACAACTGATGATGATGTTAACACACTAAACACTTTGATCTTGATTTTAACTTGCTCTACCTGAAATATATACATTGACCACTCAGTCCTGGGACACAAAGTTGTTCTTTGAAACATGAGAGAAACTCATCTGCAACTAGAGTTAATATGGACTCTTGAAACTTATGGTTTCCATGGTCAACTTTAAATAACCCTCCCACCAGTACTACCCTTTAGAATACTCATACGTGTGCCCACCCACCTCTCAAGTAATACGTGTTCAGAGATGGGCTACAATAGGCCAGCAAAGGGCTGTGTACTTCTGCAGTTCTTTTCGCCACTTTAGAAGAAATGAATTTGGTTCCAGATGATGAGTGTTCTTTTTTGAGCACTTAGATTCAGTAGTTTGACTCATTATCGTAATTCGCATCTACCAAGATGCAGCTACATCCAAATCTGGCATTTACTTTGATGTTCAAATCAAATGCATAGTGTTTGGCAACTATATGTGCAGAATTTAAATTGACTGATCCATTTATCTGAAACTGGTACATGTCCAAGACCACTCACAGATGTATCTGCTGGTCTAGTAGAAATTCTAACAAGAAGAAAAAGACACGTTAATCATAGCTGCTCCAAAATGATGTACATATTAAATACTGTGTATGTTAAGACCACCTGACTGCCCATCCAGACTGGCCATACACGTGTCACAAAAACTTCAGGTGAACCAATGGTGAAAGATGGCTTCAATTCCATGAAATTTCAGGTATTTTTCCAGTTGGAGGAAGGTCCTCCTTTCAGAGCAATCAGAACTGCCCCAACAACACAATCTATGGCTAAAACTTCATTTCACATTAAGAATTCCAGTTCTTTTAAAAAAAGAAAGAATGTCGCACAACCTGGAGAGGTCAATAGTCTGACTAGACAAGGTAAAAATGCCCTGGTCTCTCAGAGGAATTGCAGAGCAGAAAGACACGTTGTGTGTCTTTCTGCTTCAGAGATCCTGAAGAGGACCTAATTCTGTGAGGTCTCGTACCTGCCAGGAACCAAAGATACTGCTAATAGCTTGGCCTCTCAGAATTACAAAAATAGTATCCTTCAGAAGAACAGCCACAGAGAAGGAGAAATAAGCAAGCTGTTGACTGGCACCTGCAGACTGGCTTAGACTCAAAGGACAGTATTCATCAGAATGAAGAAGCAGAATTTCTCAATAAAAGCAGTGGTTTTCCCCTGAATCAAGATCCATCAATCTTCAGCATCAGAAAAATTTAAAATAAAACTCCTAATGCCAGAAATTTTTGGGACATCCTCGAGTAGCCTATTACACTAGCTGTTACCTTGGTAACACCAGGGCAGCTTAAAAGCATCCCTAAGGACAGATTAGTTGAGGATCCTAGGGGGTCTTCCATTGGAATGTGTACCACTTCCCCACTGCTTTCAAGTGAGTTTCTCAAACGCTAAAGGTTTTTTCTTACTGACAGGGACAGCCCATGGCCTTATGGAGTGGGGACAACCAGCTGGTTCCAAGACAAACCAGAAGCAGATTTTGATGGGCACCTTCCTTTGCGAGGGTGGTGAGGAAGTCCTTCTTAGCTGTGGTTGGGAAGAAGAAACTTTCCGCTTGCGAGACCACTGCCTCTGAACGAAATAACTTAAGGATGATTAATACAATTGTTTGGGAGGTCAATATTTAAACAAATGGTATTTTAAGTTGGAATATGACCACTAAACCTCAAAATATAGCATAAGGAGACACTTTCATGTGGCTGCAAAATTATCACACAAAGGCTGTTGTAAATGGGATGGCTTACTCTTATAAATAAGGAAAGGTTTTAGAGATCAATTAATACCTTTGGGAAAACCATGGATGCTTTTATGTACCTTTCAGGTATTTTAGGTACGCTGCAAATACATTTTTTTCTATTCCTTTTCCAAGCTCCTTTTATAGCTTTTGACAACTCTTTGAAAAATTATTTAGAAATTTATATATTTAAAATACTTTTGCAACCCTTACACATATTTATGACCCATTGCATATACTTCATAATACAGTGCACGTTTAACTTTCTTTTTATTGCCATTTATAGGAGGGACAAATTATGTTTTAATTGTATAATTAGTAAATTTAATCAATGAAAATGCCCAGTATTATTAATTCTAATGCCTTAACTCTAAATTCTAATTAAAAAATATTTTAATCAATAACAGTTTAGTGGAAGTCAGTTCTAAATACCTTCAAAGCATATGTCAATGCATAAAGGAAAAATCTTTTTGTGTTGTTTACTTATACATAGCACCTTTTCTATAGTCTTAAGGAAACACCAGGGGGCTACATTTATTCCTATCAAATCTATAAACAGTAGGAATCCCAGTAACAGAAGATTATATAACTAGTTGGAAATAGGAGAGGGCTCAAATGCTTTGTTTTGCTCTTCTTTGTTGAAGAAAGTCAGAAAAATGAAACTACTTAGATTTGTAATCAGATGTGAAACCCTCTTGACGGAATAAAAATATTATTTGAGCTATATAAGCAGAATGAAGGAAGGTGTTGATAGAGAAAGATAACATGAGAAAAGAAACAAGGTTAAAACTGTAGTTTTGGAAAAATAGTGCTATGTAGTAATACAGAAAAATATGTTAATGTAATAAAGATATTGCCAATTCTATTCCAAACCCCCCAAACTATGTTTTCAAGATTAATTCCTTATAAAAGTTTTAAAAACAAAAATCAAAAGCTGTTCTAATGCAGTTCCAATTTACTTTTGTACAGCTACACGTTCACATTTTGTATGTATTTTTCTTAAGCAGCTTCAGTATTAAAATAATTACTAAAACGTTTGCACTCATACAGTCTGAAAAGCATATCTACTTTTAGTCTCTGCATTTATTACATTATATTGCATATTTTCAGACCTTGTTCTCACCAAGAAGAAGTCCAAAGCTGATGGGGAACGTGAACCTCAAGGGCAGACTTGGCTGCAGTGACCATGAAAGGGTGGAGGTCACGATCCTTAGGGCAGAGAGGTGGGGACACAGAAGCTTGCTACCCTGGACTTCAGTAGAGCAGACTTCGGCCTCTTGAGGAACCTGCTTGGCAGAATACCATGGAGGGAAGAGGGGCCCAAGAAAGCTGGATATTCAAGGATCACCTCCTCCAAGCTCAGGAGCGATGCATCCCAACAACGCATAAGTCAGATAAAACCACCAGGAGGCCTGCGTGGATGAACAAGGAGCTTCTGGACAAAATCACATGGAGAGGAAGCCTACAGAGGGTGAAAGCAAGGACAGGTAGCCTGGGAGGAAGACAGTGAAATTGTCCCAGCAGCCAGGGATCAGGTTAGGAAAACTGAAGCCCAGATAGAATTAAATATAGCCAGGGACGTCAAGGGCAACAAGAAAGACTTCTACAGGTACATCAGTGGTAAAAAGGAAGACTAGGGAAAATGTGGGCTCTCTTCAGAAGGAAGCAGGAGGCCTGGATACCCTGGATATAGAGAAGGCTGAGGTACTCAGTGACTTTTTTGCCTCAGTCTTCACCCGCAAGTGCTCTAGCCACACCACCTACATCACAGAAGGCAAAGGCAGAGACTGGGAGAAAGAAGTACTGCCCATGGTAGGAGAAGACCAGGTTCAAGACCATCCAAGGAACCTGAAGGTGCACAAGTCCATGGGACCTGATGAAATCCATCCGTGGGTCCCGAGGGAACTGGCAGATGAAGTTGCTAAGCCACTACCCATCATATTTGAGAGGTCGTAGCAGTCTAGTGAAGTTCCCGCTGACTGGAAAAGGGGAGACATAACTCCCATTTTTATAAAGAGAAAAAAGGAAGACCTGGGGAACTACAGGCCAGTCAATCTCACCTCTGTTCCCAGCAAGATCATGGAGCAGATCCTCCTGGAAATCATGCAAAGGCACATGGAAAATAAATAGGTGATTAGTGACAGCCAACAACATGGCCTCACTAAGGACAAATCGTGCCTGACAAATCTGATGGCCTTCTACAATGAGATTACAGCGTTGGTGGATAAAGGAAGAGCAACTGACATCACCAACCTGAACCTGTGCAAGGCATCTGAAACTGTCCCACATGACATCCACTCTTGCTACGGACATAAAATTGATAAATCTGACTAAAAGGGGTAGATGAGACTATATGATAAGGGCAGGTGATAAAGGTCCACATCAGCTCACATTTAGATGCTACCCATGGGGATAACATGGTGCTGCAGCCTTACAATCCACTGTAAGGACTGTAATGGGGAGAATCCCCAGTATATGTTGGCATAAAAGGTTTTAGAATGATCTAACATTGCTCTAAATCAGGAACTGGCTATATCTGCCCCAAATAAGGCTTGAAATGTGGAATTATGGAATAGACCTTAGCTGGATTGGAAAACAAAACCTTTATTGCAGCCTATACATTTTACCTGCATTGTTATCTGCAAATACCTCTGTGAAATTGTATTGTTAAAAATTTACACTGATTTAAAGAAGTTTTTGTGAACATTTCTGCCTTTTTATCAACTATATAACTAAATTTTATTCATACTCTAATTTTTGCAGCTCTTACATTATAGATTTGTATTATATTATATGTTTTTGTGCTAGTACTGATTATTGAAAATGCACATGCAGTTCACCTTTAAAAGGCCTTCAGAAACATACATTAGTATTGCACTGAAAGCCAAATTCTGCAGGTCTTTTCCTCCAGTCAGTTGAGTTTTGCCCTGAATGTATCCAGCAGCTGACAACATTTCAGGACACTAACTGAAGAAAAAAGTCAGAACTCGATTTTGCTTGTTCCTGGCTCTGCTCTTGCTGTATGACCTTGGGCAAATAACCTCTCAATTGTCCACCTGTAAAACAGAGACAGGACTACACACCCACCTTATTGGTTTATTCTGAGCTTTAATGTTTATGAAGTGTTACGAGAGGCTCTGGGAAGTGCTACAAAGTGAAAAGGGTTATCAATCATCGTCAGGAAAACACAAGCTGCTGAAATAGGGTGAAATCTGCCTTCCCTCCTTACAGGACATGTTCTGTCTTGTGCTGTGCTCTAACCAGTATTTGTCATCTTAAAAGTATCTCAACACTGCATAGCATAAGGAAGGATAAATATCCCTAAGCATTCTGAGGGACTACTAGAAATGTTTTTCATTTTAAGAAATGAAGCCTGTTGTAAAGTATATGCTTCTCTTCTAAATACCTGCTTGTTTTCCATAACAGGAAAAAAGAAAGCCATTTTTGAGATAGGATTCCTAAATTGCTTAAATAGCTAGACATTAGCTGAAAGCAGCACTAAATATCAATTTAAATACTTGGGTCTCAATTTTCCTTTCATTCATAATGTACTAGGTAAACTATACTAAAATAATTACTTGCTTATTACTCATGAATTTCAGTGTAGCAGCTGAGACAATGTAGATAAATAAGATGATTAATTGAAACAGAATGAATCACAACAAAATATGTTGTTGTATAAGGTATGATTAACTCCACAGTGATTCATATCATTTCAGATAACAGGGCTTTTATCAAAGACGGCTGCAAGGTTGGGAAATGATTTAAAAGCATTTCATCTTAGAGAGCCACTGCAGTTCACAAGGGAGGGAAAAAGGGAGAGGAAAAAAAAGAGAGAGGCAGAAGCAGATTCAGTGTCTGCAGCTGAAATAGCCTTGGGCTGTTTCAGCATCCTTCCCACAGCACATCTTTACAACACGCCATTGACATTATCAACAGCCCTTGTGCTAAAGACCCTCTCATTTTCCAGTTGGTCACAATTTATTAGATACTCCAGTACTGAGAAAGTTAATTCTATGAATTAAGCAGCAATATTACAATGCCACAGCTTTCATATAATTGAAAACACAACACCTGCACCAGGAAATAAGTGTCATAATTCTACAAAGACATCAAAGAAAAATAATATTTATTTTCGCTCCCTTCAAAATTACAATTTTTAATTCCCAGGCTCCCTCCAAAGACTGTGCAGCAACCTTAAGTGTACGATTTATAAAAAGAAATTGCTATCTGTTTACTGCAGTTTAGAAAAGCAAACAGCAGCAGCAGCTGACCTTAAAAACCTCTACCTGTTAAAACAGAAGAGAAGATGAGATGTCTCCTTAGTAAATTTTTCCCCATGTGCATTTAATAAACTGGGTCAGAATATCTGACTACAATTTTTAACTTAACTGCAGACTCCCTGTAGGGGACTGTGCAAACCTCAGTCTCTCACTCAGCCTACAAAATGAAGGTAATACCCTCACCTCTGGGGCAAGTGTCTGAGAACTTCTGAAAGCAAAATGAAAAGGAAAATACTGGCATATAAATTGAAATGCAAAACACCGACACCCAACTTAATTTCATTTAAGATTATTAATGTTTCTGAAAACTTAATTCAAAATGAATAAAGATGTAGAAGCTGAAGGTAAAGGTTGAGCTCACAGGGAAGATAGCCTGCAAACAACTACTGACTGAAAACAACCCCTCGATATGGACCAGTTCCAGTAAGCTAAAAAGAAAGAATCAAGGTCTCTTGAGGGCTCTTTACATAACATACATCCAAGTTAGCAGTACAGTAAAATAAGCCTCTTCAAGATACTCCGTTTCAAATACAATCTAGTATTTGCCTTCTACTAATAATTTCAAACATTCAAAAATAATTCTAAATGCTTACTTGAAAATACTTCAAACAGTTTGGTGATATTTATGGTGTGATCAGCCATCCTTTGCAATGTTCTTTACTTGGCCCCATTGATACAGAAGAACAGACTGAAATGTTTGTCTCTGTTTCATTATTTATTGAAAGTCAAAACATATTTCCCTTCCTCCACACACCAAATTACATCTGCTACCCGATTTTCTCCTGTCTCTTACCTCTTAATCGTTTCCTCAGAATCAGACAATTCACCAGTGGGAAAGGACATTCAGGTAGTGTGGAAAACTACGCGTTAGGTCTATAAACGGTAGGAATTACACTGGTGTAAAATCAGATCAATTCAGTTATGCCATTATGAATGCACAAAAAGAACCACCGTGAGGCCCACTTGTCTTACAAAAGTGATTATGTCTCATTCAAGATTGTTGTGAGCTGTGGGCAGATTCCTAAGCCTGCAGGTATCAGTCTGGTCCCAGGTGATAATCCAGCAGAGGAAATTTGCAGGTGGGACTGAAGGTTGTCCACAGTGTCATATCTTAATGTAATATATCACAGTATGTGCAGTGAAGTTGTTCACAAAAATGCGTTATAGGTTACAGAGTGGGAATAGACCAATTTGTTTGGAAACTGTCATTTAGGTGTAAATCCTAGTGTGTTGAACACAGTCTTATGCCAGAAAATTTAGCAGCAGTTCCATTCACTCCCCTGGTTAAAATGAGCACAAAAGTACAGACTGACTGCAAGGTCAAAATTGGGACCATGTTAACCACTGTTATCAGTTTTAGATTTACTGTTTTTCCTTATCATTAAAGAGAATTTTCCATATCATTAAAGAGACTTGCCTTTATAAAGGTTTATAAAGGTTCTTAAAGGCCGTGTCCAAACCACATATATTTCTACGGATGTTTACGTGAGTATTTCATACCTCACTTGAAAATATTTTAACTTTAGCAGGCACAATGTACCATTTTGGTATAGTTGTAAGGAGAAATGGTGACAAGACCTGTTTGATATCTTATTGCATATAAAAGCACCCACCTTTTCAAAGCTCAGGATTCATAACTCCAGAACCACCACTAAACCTATTGTCATTGCTTTTAAAAACATAGAAGTCTTGCATGCAACCTTTTTTCTTTTCAGCACATTTGTGTCACACCAGCATCAATTTCCCAATGAGCTTGCAGAAGCATCTGTCTTTGCAGAACTTCAGCTTACAATCCTGTAATTAATTTGTTCAGAGACTGAGTGTTTAGAAGTAACAGCTCTTTACACTAGAGTGGAAGAGGATCTAATTCCCAAGAATAATTGTTGCCTTCGTTTTCTTTATTATATTCATGCTTTAGAAAAATCTACGATATCTCTTCTACATAACCTCCTCAACTTTTACTGAGCGCTGTATTGTTCGGTTATGGCTTCTGTTGTAAAGCAATAGATGAGGAGCTCAACATGTCTTTAATTCTAAAGTTTCTAAAAACTAAAATTTCTCAGTGATGTCCTGCCTACACGTAGGAAGAGAACCAAGATGATCTTTACCCCATCAATATCTTAATAAATATTCCTCTGAGTCATGAATGACTGCCATACACAGGGATGAATCATGTGAAAGCTTTGGAGTGTCCCTTGAATTCTGGAGACCTGCTCAGAAAAGAAACTGCCATTCAGCTGTGTGTCCCGAAACACACCGACCATTCCCCCCAGAAGTAGTTCCTTCCCTGAGGAAGTGCCATTGTAACCCACATCTTTTGGGGAGACTGGAAATTCAGTTCAAATTCCTGTGCCTGTTATTGACTTTGATGGGTCAAGTATATCAGAGATATCAAGCTTTAGCCCTAGCTGGGAAAGTGGAAAGAGGTCTGGGAAAGAAATAGATGCAAATTTAGTCTCTTTTACTTGCCTCGTATAATTACTGTGTAGGAAACATTCCACAACTCTGTGTAGAGATGTAATTTTAAAAGCTTTCACTCCTTTGACCATTCTGTTACTGAAAGTTACTTTGAGTTGTAAAATATGTATTCTAAGGTGAGCTTTTACAGACGAATTAAGCAGCAACTTGTGACAAAGCAGTTATCATCAGGAGATAATTGACCTTATTTGAGAGTTAAGCATCCTGAGGCAAAGTAGAGTGTGCTTAATCCTGGCAGGTTAATTATCCAGTGATTATGGTAGCTTGGAAGGTATTATTGCTAAGAACCATTTGCAAAATGACACTATTAAAAAAACCTTAATTTAATAAAAATTAAAAGAAATGACAATAATCAAGTTCTCCAGTCATGTATTGCTAGATAATGACTGCAGAATGGCCGTAATTGGGTAGCAGCAATGAACATATAATTATTCCTATTCTGAATGTTCTGTACTAAATTTATTATACGAAGTAGAGTTAATAAGTATCAGAAATCCAAGAGAGGATGTTTGGCTAGTTATTAAAGGGATTTAAGCAAATGATCAAAACACCAGTGGTCACTGAGCTAATGCTGAAACTGATACATGCACTGAGTTGTTATCCCAGAGTTCAGTGTCTCCGCTGCAGCTAAGGGTATGCTGGCATTTACATTCCAAACTAGAACATTTATTCTGAGAGGTTTATAACTTGCCCATTTTAATTACCATCTGGCTGAAACTTGAAATAACCAATCTCCATTCAGATGTAAATTTTTAAGTAGAAGATGTAATTTAAAATCACTTTACCAATTGTTTTTAGTTTAGGAACGGCAGCAATTTGGAATTTTGCTGCTCTTGGATGTTTTTGTATTACTCAAAAAATAAACATCTCAGTGCTTAACAATAAAACTGTATTGGTCTATAATGTGGAGTGAAGATAAATATAGGGAAGAATAAAAATCGTGTCTAAGAGTATTGTTTGTACTAATAAACTAACAACCACACTACTTAGTATGCCTTGCTTATATGTTAACTTACGCACTTGCAGTATTTAACTAAGCTAGCAAAACTGATGGAAAATGCAGCAAAAAGAGATCACTGTAAATGTGCAAAAATTTGGTGTTGGCTAGCTGAAGTGGTTCATTGCCCATCAAGGCATTCATAAACACAAAAAAATCCTTAATGTACTTGTAGATGAAATAAATATAGCAGAAAAAAACCACCAAAAAACAAAGAAAGAAGCTACTAGAAGGCAGAACGTGTCAGAATGAGCTTCTCTTGAGTTTTGCAACTACTCTTTACCACAAACCATATGCAGAGAGCAGAAATAGTGACAATCACAAGATACAGCAGCTACTAAAAACTAGAAGGAGGCCATGCCAAGAGTGTGGTTTCAAGTCACACAGAAAGACAAGGGAACAAACCACTGCAAAAAGCATTTCAACAACTGAAAAGCAGCAATGGGCAGAAAGCAGAGACTAAAAAATGACCAAGGTTTCAAGTGATTAGTGTAAGTAACAAAGCATAAGAGGCTGCTACTCTGAAGTGTGTGTGTATATGTATATATACATATACATATATTTCTTGTACTGCCAAATTTAAGGATGATCACTTAAGTTTAAATAGTATTTTTTAGCCTGACAGACACCAAAATGCTTCAGAAAGTTTATACAGAAAATGCAGGGAGTCTTTCAACTTTAATACACACAACAGTCCTATACAATACTTCATGCCAGCAGGTGAGTAACACCATAGCAAACTGAAACGGCAGGGGAAATTAAGGTAGCCTGAATATAATTTCTAAAATTGGAATGTCGTCAATATAGTGGGCTTATAAAGCGTGCAATTATACCAAAAGTAATGACTTATGTTTTATCTTCTGAAAAACAGCATCTAATGAACCACTGTGATCTGAATTCTCCTAATAGGTCAGTGAGGTGGTATTTATATAAAAGAACAGCAAGATTTAATCCTGGAAGTTTCTATGAAGCCCTCCCACACAAATATTGACTAAACTTGATATTACTTAATCCGTGAAATCTGACAAGATTTTTCTGTTGAGATTACACGGCTATTAAATCAAAATATTCAGTAGCATCTTTGTGGGAGACGTACTGTGAAAGACAGAATGAAGGTAACAGTTGGCAATAGCAGCAAAATGTCTGGAAAATACTTCTTCTGTATCTTTAACTATAATTAAAAAGGTTTCCCTTATACTACCGCATCTAAAAGACATCGCCATTTTCTTAATTTTAAAAATAGGGGTTTATTTAAAAAGTCCTGTAAGAATGCTAGCCCCTAATGTGGACGTGTAGACAATAGCGTAAAAACTGACTTGTGTTGGTGCAAATCCCCATATCACAATCAGGAATAACCACTGACAGGAATAAGTTGCTTTTCCATAATTTTCCTGTACTAATGTACTTATCTTGAGAGACAAGCCCACCCTTCATTTAGGTGTTTCACACTGTCAAAGGCTTTTATTAACCTTCTTATGCTGAGCAAACTAATAAATATTTAAGAGCACTTTCTGTAGTGGGAAAAAAAAATCAAAAAGTGATAGCACTACAATGAGTGAAATTTGAATTCATTTGGTCTATTACCATGAACTTCCAGCCAGAATTTCACGCAATCTGTTTGCCAACTGTTGCATAGCAAAGATAAGCCTTCCTTAGATAGACTGCCAGTCCATCTACCATAAAATCAATGACAACCTTCTAAACCAATTAACCATTTTTTTGTTTTCTCCTCCTACTTCTCCCTAAAGAGTCTTCTTCATCATGGAAAATGCTATTAATAGCAACAGTATGGGTATGGAAACAACTCGGAGAACCTCAGCAGCTCTGCGATAGCCCTTCATAGGTTTTCTTCCAGCAGAGATTTAACTTCTGGGTGAGTACATCACACAGGTGGACAGCTGTTATAAAGAAGCCAATGTGTTGGATATTTCCTCTTTTAACCTAGAGTGACTTGTTCGTGTGTCTCTACACTAGAATGAGCAATTTGTAAACCTCTAACAGGTCAAGTGACCTCTTTGGCATCTACTGAAATATCAGTCCTGTGGCCATGGATTTAATTTTCTAGTCATGCTTCACATGGTCAGTCTTTCCCTATAAATAACGGGGGACCAGGAAACAGGCTCCTAGACACAAACAGCTAGGTGCAAGAGATGCAAACACTTCATTCACTTCCGTAAAACTCACCGTCTCATTTCCAAACAGGACGTCGACATAAGGCATGACTTTCATCATAGGCTCTTTGTAGAACTGGCTGATAAACGGTGCAGAAAGATTCAAGCTGAAGATCTTGTTGTTTGCAGAAGCCTGAGCAGCCACTTTTAATACTGCTTCTGGTGACACCGTCAGGAAGAATCCCTGCAAGCATCCAAACAAATCAAGATATTTTAGTAATTTCATATTAAGAACCACATGCTTCTATAAGGTCTCCCCCAACCCACCTTTGCCAAACACATGCACATGTAAAATCCTCTGGAAAATACTGCCTTTCCATTAAGGTATTATGAAGGTGACAAAGAAACAGCATATGCCTAGAATCACAGCCTTCCAAAATCAAACACAACTCCCTACCTCTGCATTCCATGCAGTACACTTTCCCATGGCAGCTAAGACTAATGTTCATATTTTAAAAGCCGATATATTATAATTCTGAACGCCCCTTTTTAGTAATAGAGTCAATCAGGCTGTGCTGCTTAATTCCGAAGTCCAGTACGATGGCTTTATACACAGGTAGGAGATTAATGAAATCACTTGCCTAAAAAATTATTACCTTGTTTATAATAAATATATTGAGTATGCTGTCATTGTAGTGGTTGCTATTGTTTTGCAGGAAAAACCTAGGGGTTTTCACGTTTCCACACATGCATTTTATTTCACCCCCTCCTAAAAGTATTGTTCTTTATTCTGAATATGAACATTCAAGTAAGGACCAATTGTGAAACAAAACAGACAGAACGCAAAAAGAAATGATAATTTGTCTACTAAATCGTGAATGCCGTTTTCAACCCTCTATGAAGAACACTTCAAGGCTGCCATCTTGAATTTAGCGTTGCAGATGATTACCTCAACCACACATGTTCCAGGACTTATGTAAAGATCCCCTACAGTTTCATTAATCTATTAATTAGACAAAGGCTTAGTCTTTACACTGATTAAACACATTTTCTATGTTTCATTTTTACAATCCTAGAAGCAATTTTACTAACTGCTCTCAAAACTCAGGGAATAATAGTAATTTTCAGGCAAGAGCGGCAAGTGTTAAATTTAAGGCCAGATATAATGTCTAAGGCACAGCAACAAACAACTTTGAGGGGGCTCCGATAAATAAAACACGATCTCGGTCCTGTCTGTAACATCACCACCGTGACACTCTAAAAGGTATAATAGTGAAATAGTCTTATTTTCCAGTTTTTATCTGTATTATTATGTCTCCGGATCACAGAATATCTGTATTTTTATCCTGCATACTTCAGCTAACAGATCATCTTAGGCACTCTACTCACTGGAAAAAATAATATAATGAAGAGTCTACAGATTAAAGACTACTTAGAAACTCTTTCTATTTATTTCTCCTTACTCCACGCTCTCCAGTCTAACAAATACATGACTGATTTGAAAATCTGGGCACGATTCACTACATGACAATAAAAGGCGCAGGAATGCTTTGCGTCTCGTGGAGTTACTCAGTACCTTGAACGACTGGAAGCCTGTAAACATCCAAGCTTCTTTGCTATTTTTACATTCTGAAGAATTAAAACGAACAGTTTATATAAATTCTCGTCTCCATAGCAATCTCTACCATCTTTTAGTTTTTTATTTAATGAACCAAGTTGGGTTCTTTAAAAACTGTTCCAAACACAAAATAAAAACCTTTCAAGGCTAAGATGTTGCCAGCTGTGGAGAAATCACAGATTGCTATACAGTGGTCTATGTAAATAGTAACCTGGTCAAATAATTAGGCTTCTTACCAATTTTAGGCTGAAAACTTCATCTGAACTAAAATACATCTGATTGTAATTTAAGGTACAGAACGCTATCCCCATGAGATCTAACTCAGGCCTGCATCCAACTCCCTTTTCCTTGTAAAGGCAACGTAAAAGTACTGAGATGCAGATAGGAGAGCTCGCTTTTCAGATCCTGCAAAGTAAAGGCCAGGGACTCTCACAGGCTACAGCTCTGTCTCCTGGGTTTCCGAAAAATCACTTCTGCCATTTAATTGCATTCTTCCAAGAGTTTTTTTATATTTTTATTTAAATAACTATTTGACATTAAAACATCTAGAAATGAAGAGCTGTGTGCATGAGAACTCTTGTTAAAACTTTGCCAAGTATAACATTTCTTTGCAAAATAAATGTTGTAGCAATACTGAAAAGAAAGTTGTAGCAGTATAATTCACACAATGGAATTAAAAACGTAGGAAGAAAATGCATAAAATCTGAAGAGATCTGGGTTTAAAGAAACCTAATTAGACGCCCCTTGCTAAGTATTTAAATTGAGTTTGTCTCTATTTTCAGTGGAATTCCAGTTACAGCTATGGCCAGTACAGTGACAGGAACCCAGCTTCCTAAGTTTGAATTACAAGGAGGTAAACCACAGACCACGCTATTGCAGCATGCTACAATTCCAAACAGGAATGAACTCCACTAAACCAAACAAGTTTTCTTATAGCTCACTGGGATTCACAATGAAGTCGCTCCGTGGTTCCTCAGAACCACAGCCCACACGCTCTTGCAGCTCCCACTGCATTTTGTCCAGACAGATGCATACAAAGTCAACTACTCCAGCCTCCTCTAACAATTAACTGTTAGCCAATACTGAGTGTGAGAATAAGCATAGCTCGGTATCACTGGCATAAAAGACTCTGCATTTCACTAGTAAGAAGTCCTATACCCACTAACAAGAAGGTAAGAGGCCTCTCAGAAGATATACTATACCCACCTACACACCTCAGTCTACTTCTCAGAGTTTTGGGAACCTTTTTGCCCTCAAAACCCAAAGGTATCTTAAAACAACTACGAGAAAAATATCTGCAATGAAAAGATGAGATGCTTAGTTAACTTATATAGAGAAATTCCAATAGCCTGGGAAACTTAAGTTGCGCTTATATATGAAATGAAATTACTGTGTATGTATCTATCCATGTGAAAAGAACGTTGTACATACAAGGACGTATGATAATTAGACAACGCAGTCAAAGAAAGTGAAAGGCAGGGATATTGTACTATGAAAACCTATTAAACATTAAAGCCTATCAGACGTACCAGCAGCACGCAGTATTCCTTTGGTGTGCACTGATTGAGACTGAGTGTACCAGATGCTACAGTTTCATGATGTGCCACTATTTTCTGCTGCTCAAAACGTAATGAGGCTCTTTTCTATGCCAGGAGGAAGGCACCATTCTACCACAAGTCAGAGAGCACGGCTGAACTAACATATACACCAGGAAAATAGGATGATAGACTGAATTATTTATATGCATGCTTGTACGTACACACGTGCAAAACACAACAATATTTTTCTTATGCACTGTAAGCAGTCCTTCTGTTTAAATACAGTCCTTTGGTGGAGACAAACATTTTCTTGTGGGAGAAAAGAGAAACAAAAAGAAGAAATCAGAAAAACACATTTGTGCATTGCAGACACATGGCTATGGGAGACACAGTAGCTTGTTTCTAACTTAAGAGCTTTTAAAATTCACTATTAAGATGCACAACAAAGTCAAGAGAGAATATCAATAATCTCACCCACTTTTACAATATTCAGGAATTCTTTGATGCACCTTTTAAAATATGGCAAAGCAGTGTGAGTATAGATAGTCTTTTAAACTCAAGTCTTTTTTTTATAGACACTAGCATTACTGGAAGCATTTGATGGGTTTATGCACAAGCAATTTGTCTTTGCAAGTCATCTCTCTCATTTTTATCACACACAGACCCAAAAGGCTTCTTCTGGCCTAGACCAAGCTCATACAGCTCTAGGTATTGCAGATGTGAGGGGTGGAAAATTAAGGGTGTCAAAAGTGTCAGCAGCACAGAATCAGAGAACGTTCAAGGACCTCATGAAACCTGAACAACCCTGGCTTTGGTGAAAGTAATTCTGTATAAGGTGCTCTGTCCAAGCTGAGAAGTCTTGCCATCATTTGTTCCCATGAAATAATGTGCTTGCACTGAATTCATCTGGATTACATACATGTAATGTTCGCACAATGAGAATCAAGATAATTTTTTTCTAAAGCCAGTAAGTATTTCATTAAAGCCAAAACTAAAATCTGTGACCTACTGTACATTTAGACGAATCCAGGCTGAGATGATAACAAACAGCTTTGCAATTTTGGATTTATTATTATTTAATAGCACAGAAGCAATGTTTGCATAAGAACATACAGAGATAATAAAAATTAGGATTGTTTTCAAACCTGCTACCCACTAAAATGCATTTTCCCTCTCTTCTTTCTAGCTCTTCCTCTTTCCTCGCCACTCCCATGTGCAGAGTGCGTTACATGAAAATAACTATCATATGAGTGACAGGATTTTGAACCATGGTATTCTGAGCTGATTGTGAAATGGCATTTGGTAACAATGTAAAATCAATAAATCGCAAATGTGAATCAAAATATTTAACTTTCAGAAACACATATACAACAGTCTGCTGCCATTTAAGACAAATTATATTCTGCCAACATGAAAGGAACACATCATTTAATCCAAAATTATTTTATAGCAAGCATTTACATAAAAAAGCAACTATGACGACATCACGCTCTCATCCATCTAAAGGGTGGTATTTTTCAGGCACATCGAAAGTTTGACAGTTAGGTAGTGACAGTCCTGATAAATACTGTGATTCAGTAAAGCCCTACAGAAATCATCTAACTTCAAGTAAGCTGGCAGTTCCAGTGAAAGAGTGAGACTGCTACGGTGCCAAAAGAGCTTGCTGTGTCAAGCGACAGACATAACCAAGTCAGAGCTTTTGGTTAAGTTTCCTGTATTCTATACACAAAGAGAACTTCCAGCCACACACTTGGGCAGAAGAAGACTTCCCTCAGCTCTGCTCTGCCGTCGCTCTCAGCTGCTGCCATCTAGCTGGAATACCAGGGCTTCAGGAGTGAAGCTGCAACACATGGCCATCCTTGGGATGGATAATGAACCACCAGGTACCTTCTTCAGAGAGAACTTACACAAGGCTTCCAGGTGCCCTTCCAACCAGAAGAGTCCAAAAGACTTTTGCCTTCTATCCTCTGAAGCGCACGGGGCACAGATTGGGTGCAGCCCGTGTCCCACCCACCGTGAGACAAGGCAATGAAATCATCTTCCTTCAGAACAGGAACCAGAAGGAATCTTCTTGGAACGTTACAGCAAAAGCTCTTCATCTCTCTTAGCACTTATGTGAGTTTAAAAGGGCGGGGAACAATTTAAAAACTGTCTCCAACACTGAAATCTCTGAGCATAATCCTTGGAATGTGCAACACTGTCAGGTTAGCACTTAGTGACCCCTTACCCCTTCCTCTGAGTTTTAAACATTTATACTCACAACCTGCTCCTGCTTGAAATTATTTGCTAAATTATTTTCCTTACTGAGATGTGACAGCATAGTATCAAATGATAGAGATATCAAAATACTCAGGATGTGGATAAAACCTCCAGAAATTATTAACAACCCCCCACAAATTAAATAAACAACATGACCTTTATTCATGAAGGTGCTTGTGCTTTAAGTAATTTTTTAGTTTCTCTAGGAAGGACAAAAGCTCTCTGTAACTATCCACTTGGGAAACGTTCAGTCTGTAAATTGGTGAAATACATGAACGTTATTTTAATCTATGTACCTGTTCCTCACGAAATAGGTCATTTAGGAACTTAGAAAGTATCTACACGGTATCAATTGCATTTTGGAACTATATTTTATCTTGTAGTGATCAGCAAGTGGTTACTTAATGAAACAAAACCCACTGCTTTTTGTCCAGTTCCTACTGGAGACAGTTGTTTTAAATCAGAAAGCAAGGACAGCAAGAATGCAACAATTTCTCTGAGTAATTGTTTTGGCTTGTTCCTGTATGCATTGTTTATTTTTATGAAAGTATTGCTTTATAACTGGAAAATGACTAAGCTGTAAACTATTGTTTTATCATTCTGAGTGGCCAGTGTTTCTGGTTTTGATAAAAGCCAAGTTTCAAACAGTTTTCAAGTAACATAGGAAAAAACCTAACTGTCAGTAAATGTGCTTATATTGAGCGTGACATTTTCCTCTATGACGGTGCCAACATGTCAGGAGGAGAGGATTGCTTTCAGACTTGAACAGCTTCTTTGTTGCTGAAGTGAACTCTGATTGCTGCCATATTAGTATCTATCAGATTACAACAGTAGCAGAAAACCTCCAATATTTGACATTACATGTTAAAGAAAATAATTATTTTATGCATATATGAGCAATTTTACATTTAGTTTTAAACGATTTGGAAATCGTTTTCAATTCCGATTACTATTGATTAAATTAGGCACTCTCCAGGAAGGTCTTCCAATCCCTATTTAGGACAAAATAATTGTGTGACTTTACTTATGAGATGTACACTTGCAGAGTGTAGAGATGAGAATTTTAATGATGAGATGGAGGTGTACACACATGTGCGAAAGAGCAGTAATATACCTGGGTTTGGTGTAGGGAGATGCCACAAATAAAAAATTCTCCTATTTCCCTGGAAACTACAAAGTTAGTTCAGCTCATTTTGGCAAGATGAATTAAGATCTTAAGATGATGGTTTGACATAGTTCCCTAAAGTCTGCCCCTCTGTGAGGAAGCAAAAAAATTGCTATATTCTCTCTAAATTTCAGCACACAGCTTTAAGTGAGATTATTAAGCTCAGGGAGTGAGATGTCTATTTTTATTTATGCTGAATTTATAACAAAATTTTAGAGGAAGTATTAAACATCATCTGGGAGACAGGAGCCTAGAGGTTTTATTACTTTGATTAAAGTAATTCAACCTTTTTTGCCTCTGTTTACCCACTTGCAAAATAGTTATAATGATAAATACACCTCCATTGGCAAACCAGTGGGAGGTTTAATTACTTAACATTACTAAAATGACTGAAATTCTGTGTTGAAAGGTATTATAAAGTACAGGGCATTACCATCAATAAAATATAAGCTGCAAATCAAACAAGCTCTGATAAAGAACAAGCCACTTTTCTTCTTTTTTCCTAGTATCCCCAAACCACTTTGCTATGCTTTTTCTTCATTGAAAGCCAATTTAATCCTTACTGAGAAAGCCATGCATCTTAAAATATTTGTTAAATTGTTGATTAAAGAGAGAAACTGTTTCTTTCACTTTTCATCCCTCTAAAATAACTGTCAAAACTAGATTTGCCTAACCCATCTATTAATATGAGCATAATGTTGTGTTTAGACCAAAAAGTAGACTGAGAAATACCAATCGTTGTTTCATGAACCAATAACCAGAAGTCTAAAAACTGGTAATTATATTATTTATGATGTTTGGAACAATGAGATAATTGATTTTCAATCTTAATTTCCACAATTTTGAGCACAATCCCAGGGTCCCTGTTGTGGCAAATTAGCATTTCAGGAAGAATAAGGTATGGTTAATTTAGGCCTTTGATGATCGTGCAATATTTGCCTTTTTGTGTATGGCTAGTTACATTAATATAATTTGGCATCTCATTAATTATGTAAACATCAACCATATGTTGAATTCATTCAAGTTTGGTGTGTACATAATATTTACAGCGTATTAGTAAATTGAGAGAATCTATGTAACTACAAATGCATAGAGAATTTCTAATTCTCTAGACAGTTAATCCTCAGTTTGAAAGCTCTATAAGCAAACATTTAACGCAAGTCTATTCCTTAGTTATTCAAACAGCTTTGAACAAGAAGAGAACAAATAGGAGTATCTTTTTAATCAAATGGGCTTATACCAGAACAATGGTTTATTTTATAAACACAGGTAAAACACTCAAAGACAGAAACAAAGACTGACCATTGGTGTATTAGTAGATAATCTCCTCATTGACCGACTGCCAAAAGATCTCATAAAAAAGCAGATTATTTGATATGACCGTACAAAGTCTTGTGGAGAACTGCTCACAGCTTGCTTATCAATAGTGCTTACTTAAGAATCTTGTCTTTAATATTCCATGGCCTGAAAAATCATAAAAATTCTGCTGTCTACACGCAAGAGACTTTTTTGGTTATGTGACTATGCACACAACTACTGTGACTTTTGGAGTGGAGGAGGAAACTAATTTGGGCTTGCCCTGTTGTAATCATAAATATTAGTTCCCCTGCTCACAAAAAAAGCAAAAAAGTCCTCACCAACCTTTTGCTCTATACTATATATATGCACTGCTATACCTGTGCCCTCAGAGTGCCAGGATTCCCAGGTGACGCAGAGCAACGTGGCTGCTACGCAATTTAAACAAATACAGGAATGAGTCCAATGCCATGACAAATCACTCAACTCCAGCATGACTTCTATACTTTATGGATTTCCCTGTCAACAACGTGGTCATGCTGTGAAAGGCTTCACTTAAATTCAGGTTAGAAAACAGATATAAGATATAATAAAACATAGGTATGTTTTTCCCTAAGCACTCTCATACTGAAACACTTAAGTAGAAACCTTTCTTCCCTCCCCCCAACTACCTTTGAGATCTTGTAAATTATAAGAACATAGCAGCACGGGGATTAAATATTAATCAAAGTCATTACCATCATCGTCAGAACATATTTCAAGAGCCCCAAAGAAAGAGCGTATTATTTCACTAATAAAGATCATATCATCAGAAAGACTATGCTGATATTGTAGCATGGTAGGTACGATGAGTTAAAAAAAAAAGACATGATCAAGAGGTAACACAAAAGATTTCTGAAGCTTATCGCACTATTGAAATGCTAACTCATCCTTTCACTGAGTCTGTTTAAGTAAAGCAGGCTCACCATGGGCAAAACACAGCTTTATATACAACCACAGAAGCATACGGTTTATCTACAAAATGTAATTTTGCTGAGAAAAAAACCCAACCAACCACATAAAAAAACCAAGTATCCAAACTCCATAAATTATATCCGTGAAAATCCAGAGCAGCTCTAAAGCTCTGTGGAGATCTGAATTCATTGAGTGTGTGATAGGGCTCTCCAAAGCCCAACCAGCACACCTGAAACTAATGTTGTTCACAGGATGACTTACTCTTTGCATTAAAGCAATGACAAGTTTTATGGAATAATGGGACTTTTGCTATTTGCAAATTAAGGTGTAAATGTTTAATAAACCAAAATACCCTCTCCCATTCCCCAAGGTATTTGTCAGCTGATTCTAAACAGCCTATGTATCCCTATGATATATTTAATTTAATGTATAAGCACCACTATTGCATAAAATTAAGTGCATAATAAAGTAAAATGCTCAGAAGAACTAAAAAAGTAATTGGCAAAATGCTAAAGGATGTATTTCTTTCAATATCTGGCTTACCAAGTTTAAGAGCAGTAACATTTCCTTTTAAATATCACCCTTCTCCCTACTCTAACCCCAGAACTACAATTCCAAAGAAACTTCTTTCACAGCAAATATAACATTTACTATGAACACGCAATTAGGTCCTAATCACTTGGATTAATTACCACATCAGGATTTACAATAAAACATTTATTGCTCACACTTCCACACATTAAAATTAATTATTTAAAAGAACATTAATGTTATTGCTTGGCCTTTTAATTTTCATTATATAAAGACTGTTGCATGACTTTGTTTCTGAACACACAAATAAATGAGGGTCAGGACCTACGCTAATTCTAATAATTATTAAGAAATATAGTTGAAATATGGACAATTGCTAAACTCTAGACAAAGATATTTTCACTTATATTAATTTGGGTATCAATACTTGTCTGCAGAACACTAAATACAATGAGCTGTGTAAGTGCTTAGCATTAATTATTATAATCTGAATGAGCACCTTCTTCAAATACAAAAGGGGGGGGGGGGGGAAAATACCCCGACTATTAGCTTTTTAGAGCCAAGTAATACATTAAGTTCCTGTTTTTAATGAACTCATGAGCTCACACCTCAGTAACCCACTTTTAATAGCAGAACCACCACTGTAACCAGGGAGAGTTGTGTTTGTTTTACTCCCAGATCTTACAACCTGAGGGGAAACTTCTCTGCTAAGACACTATTTTCCGTGATGTCTTATTACTGTGGGAGTAGCAGGTTTCAGTGGGGGCTTCAATTTGCACTGCTATTCGAGAGGCTTGAACACTCAAAATAAGTTTTAATTTTCTACTGAACATTTTCCATATTCTGTACCTGAAAATGACTCCATTCCCGTCCCATTATTTGCTCACCTTCACAGAAAATCAGACTACAGATATAGGAAATATGACGGAGCAAATATTTTTTCAGAGAACTAACCTTTCTTCACACAAAATACCTCTGAGTTTTCAAGTAAAATGATTTGGAGAACAGGAAACCCCCAAAATTTGGTACGCAAGTTCAACGGGGTACCAGTCCCTTCTGCAGATGGGTTTAGTACTAAATGTCCACGTGACATACAGCTTCTGATGGGAACACTTGCAAATCACAGATTTTTCCATTAAAAACACCAGTGTCTGCAAAATGGAATTCAGGAAATACTGAAGGAGGCTGCTCACATACAGACATCGTGATGCAATTTTGGATGGTCGGATTACACACTGCTAACTGGTAATTAGTGAGTTCTTTGGACTCACTTAAGCCTCCAAAGCTGTTACTTTATGGAAATAAAGTCACATTCAAGGAGATATTTCCAACATGGCAATTCTGGTTTTGGAAGATCAGCCTAACCCCTTGAACCAACGTCTCTCCTATTTGTTAGTGCCCAAATTAGTTTGTCTGCTTTAATTAAATTTGCTTATTCTTGAAGTGTTGAAGTGTATGGGGAAAAAGAAGAGAGATTTACAGGAGTTCGTGTTCTTAAAAAATTCCATTTGAAATTACAGGATTCAAACCAACTGTTTTTGAAACTCACGTGAGTTTTACAATGTTTGAAGAAATTCCAAATGGAAAAAGAATTTTCACAATAGCAGTCAAACATCAGAATATCCTTAGAAATATTCAAAATGACCGACCACAAAGCAACCGTGTAAACTTTGAATTTGCTCTAACAAACCTCTGGTGGTCCATTCCAACCTGAATTATTCTAGAAGTCTATGATATGTTAGATATCTGTGTATTTGAAAAATATGGACAAAAAAAGCACATAGCCTCCCATGTTCATCAGCTTCTAAAAGAGCAGTACCCCAGATACTGCAGCTACCTCTAAACAAATCATGTAAGAAATTAGCTCTTTTACCCTGAAATAAATACCACAAAATGTATACACTTTGCAAATGAACCATGTAAATGCATTAGGAGTAGAATAACACCTTAGAGGTTACGGTCCTCCTGTGGCCCTTCAACTTCACATGGAGCTTCCCTGAATTCAAAATTACGAAGTCAATGAGATCTTAATAATCCCTACAGCCATATTTGCAGACAGTCCTTTGGACAGGAATGAGCTCTGCTACAAGAATATTACGAAAAAACGTTTCCTGCTCTTCTTTGCTCTTGAATCTCTGCCCATCCAATTTGTGTCCTTGAAAATAGAATAAGAAAAACAGATAGTAAAGCTATCACAATGTATTTAACACTGTTAACTTGTGTGCTAATTGATACACTATAACCATGATTTTCTAGATTAGATTATCAATGAATAACTTTGACATATTGGACACAAATAAAGATAAATGAAAAAGCACTCCTTTTTAAATCAGCATTTAAGCTCATGTTTTAGTGCTTTTATAAGAAAGGAAAGTTGGGATTTCTCAAAATCACCTCCTCAGTTTGAGAGTTTAAATCCATTCCTTATGCTAAATAAACATAATTTCTACTTTTTAAACAGCTAAACTAGGACAGTTTGGAACAGTTTAGTAAATAACCTCAGTTTAGGGAATGAAAATTATTGGTCCATGTCTAAGTAAAATGCAGCACGCATTCCTCAGAACAAACATGGAAAGTCTCCGACTCAAGTTTTGGATACATTTTTATGTATCTGTATCAATGACATGCCTTTGTTTATAGGAAAGCCCAATGACTGGGTATTTATTGGAGCTTGCTTTCTCTTCAAAACAGCTAACTATGGAAATCAAGGATTTTCTCTTTACTCCTGTCCCTGCAATGGCTCCTCATCAACATCTATGGTCCAACCCAGTCAGGAGGCTAGTAAGAAACCAACCACTGGCAGAGCGGTATAAAACACTTCTACAAATAACAGGAAAAGAAAGCGATGATGGTACCTCTAAAACCAGAGTTCAGAAGCCATGGATAAATATTTTACATTGTTTCAACCTTCTGATACTTAGAGCTTGATTTTCCTTCAGGAAGGGCAGTGGAGACACACATCAGCTATTTTCACAAAACTTTCCCTGGAGAGCAATATCTACATGACGCTACTTGGAACATCTTCTACAGAACAAAATTAAGCTTAAGAAGCTCCCTTCTGAAACAGATGTTTGAATACTGCTATAAATCACAGGACAATACAATCCCCTCTCCAATACTCACGTTTATCCATAGTAATAATTGTTGTTAATCGAAGGGTTAAGTAGTTGGTAATGACATGAACAACAACAAAAAATTACTTGACAAGATTCCACCCTCATTCCAATCTCTACCAAAGCGTCAAATGTAATTATAAATTTTCACCAAAGATGTCAGATTCTTATGTTAATCTTTGCACAATCTGACATTGCCATTCTTCAACTTTTATAGATGTGAACAGTTATCACTTTGTTTGTATGTCACCACAGACAACATAATCAATAGTTTTCATATCTTTCTGTTCACACTTTTTGTTAAAATGAATTTTGTGAGTGCTGCTTACTTTTGTTCCACTATGAAACTTGTTACTGCTTGAATAGAGAGTACTTAATCTCAACAATAAACATTATAATGTGTGATAAAGCAGTCAGGAGAAAAAAAAAAAAAACCTCAACATTTTTTTTCAGTCCCCATTTTAACATACTCTGTCCTTATCAAATTAATATCTAACAACAGTGACACGAAAGCAACACAATGGATGGCTTTGTTCACTTCAGATGTACTAATCTGAAGCACAAACTGCCTTTCACTCCTTTTCCTTTTATGTTCTGTATTTCTGTAGTAGGGAAATCTTACTCCATGAAACTCAATGCAAAAAATTTACAACTGGAAATAACTGATTTATAAAATATTACCTGTCCTCATCAATAATTTAAACAGGATCCACCAACAAATGGATTGCTCATTTATTGTTTCCATAGCCGAAGACCCCCCAGGAAAGCAGGAGAGGTGTTCTTCCTCACCTGTACCAGGTGAATGTACCATGTGGGCACATTCAGCTCTTCCTCCAGTTCTAGAGCAAAACTCCTCCAACTCCAAGCACAACCAGCACAGTTGCTCCAGACACTGACAGATTTTCATAAAAGTTGCGAATGACACTCATTGAAAAATTGTTTATTGTAGGATAGTGGCTCCTGTGAAGGTTAACTTGATCCTTAATGTGCCTACTCATATACCTATTCTCCAGGGATGCCATGATGCACCAAGACTTAAAAAAAAAAGATTATTTTTTTAATCAGTCACCAGGGCACAAAACTGAAATGTGAATAGAATAAATTTTTTGCTGGCCAAGCCTTTACATTAGCTTTTACAAATGAGCACCACTGTGCCAACAGTGAAACGGGTCCTGATTTTGTAATGTTTGCTGAACTTGAGTTTAGAAATTGACTTTCTTGACATGTAGTCTGATGGCAAGTTTCCTTCTGGGCACCAAAACAGACAAAGCTGCTCCAACAGAAAGAACTTATTCTGAATATGATGTTTTAGGCTCTGGCTTGACCAAATGAGTACTTCAGACACTTAACAGCCAACAAAGAGAGTCAAGATTTTTTTTACTGCCAGCACCCAACTGATTTCTTCCAGTGTGAACTAGAACCAAATAAAGAGTCCGCTTCATCCTTTCTAGCTTAACACCAACATACATAATCATAGGAAAATGTCACCTAACTCTGGCTGGGTTTAGCCAGAGGTAATTACTGTTACTTATTAGAAACTGCAGCCCTGGCCTTGTCTAGAAGCAGAGAAATTACATGGCTCTTCCTTGAGCGAGTGCTTCAGACCTGTGGAGCTCCGCAAATCCAACAGTACTGAAGTCTAGTAACAAAGGCACATCCACCACCTCCGAGTAATACCATGGTACGGTTCAGGCTGCTGAAAAAGCAGATTTCAGAGAATGGGTTGCATCATGGCAGTTCTTTGGCATATGTGTAAGAAACAGGTGTCTTCTGACCCTATTTACTCCTCACAACTCGCACTCAGATGCGCAGGGGTTGCAGAAGGCTTCCCGTGAAGTTGGTTTTCTGGCATCTACTCTCCGCAACGATGATTGCTTATATCTCATGTACCCTGTCATCTTCCTGTCCACTCTAATCTCAGAGCAAAGGAACTTCAGAATATTCACTGCGAATAATAGTCCTTGGAAAATATTCAACAATTTCAAGACTGTATGATACATTTTAGAATTTAGAGATTTAATAGCACTGATGACTAGCAATTTTCCACAATTACCATCATAATCATTCCATGTTCTGAGAAGAGGATACAGATGACAAGGAGCTGTTTGAAAAATTAAACTTTTATAAAACATCTTCTGAATGTCTGGCATTTTGATACAGTAATACTTTGTCTGCTTTTCTGACTGCCTGTTACAAATTTGTATTTGCCTTTAGATATTCTTCTTATGGCAAAAAAGAGTCTGTTCTGAGGATGATTTGTACCTTGGTTTTACTACAGTGAATTATGGATCTATTCAGAGATCATGCTCTCCCAAATGAACATCCAAGCCTGTTAAAATAGTCTGCCAACATACTGTGAAGATCTGGGAAATGGCACACCCTCACAAATGCCAGATGTAATTCTGCCCACAAGAAAAGTCAGATGGATTCCTCCAATAAATTCCTACTTCTTTTGTCTGCCTCTTGGTTGATATATGATACCACTGCAGATGTATCCAATTTTATTAAAATTTGTCCCATCAGCTCCATTCTGGAAGGAGAATTTTCAAATTTACCCTGAGCTTGTGCACGTTTTGTGATAAGTTGTTCCTAAGCTGAAACCCAAGCCTTAAGTTTCATTTCATTTAGTTCAGCAAGGTCCGTATCTGGTCAGGCAATCTTCTGTCTTTGTGATGGTAAAAGACAGCTATATTTCACTGAAAATGGCTGGATATTTGGGCTCACTCACATTCCAGTAAATTTTTCAGTTAGCTCTGAAACTGGAATTATGATGTCCACTTTGGTTGAGCTTGAAAATCATCATAATATTGAAACTCATCGTAGCGGCTGAGTTCAAACACCAAAACCTCCCACAGGACTACACACAAGGCAGAAAGATCTCATCACAGCCAGCTCTTCAAATTCTAACAGAAGCTTTGCCGAAGAACTGAACTGTAAGAATAACATTCTTCAGTGTTTATGGTTTTATATCGAATGAAAAGCTTTCCCTAAATGAGTGGCTAATAACGTACTTCAGACTATGGAGATACTGGTAAACCTGTACTTAAAGATGTCACTTAATTCCTCCATTTCAAAGACACACCTAATGCTAAAAAGTATTTAGGAAACACACCGTTGAAAGTCAACACAGTTGTCTATGGGTCTTTACTGAATTTTATATTAATAAAATTTTGAACTATTCTGAAAACCTCAGACTCTAAAAATTATCACATAGTAGAAAAGTATCCACTAGAAAATTTTAAAAAGTAGCAATTCAAAGTAATTTTTTAACAGTCTTTCTGAGTTAATATTTGCTATGAATTTAAGTACGATAATTTGCAAATACTTATATGCACTGAGAGAACAACTACAGTGGATACACATTCAAGATTTTCTTAAGGGAGTACATTAGGTCCAAACTTTTTGAATTGGGAAGTATTAGGATTTGACATTGAGCTAATGTTGAATGATCTTGCACTGAAATACTCAAACATTTAAAGACTGACAAAATAACTCCATATAAATAAAACAATGAAAACAAATACAGGTATATAAACATGCTGTTTGTTCTACACTGCTTCATGTACAGAAACTAAGCTTCTAATTCAAGTTGTCTTTGTGTAGTATCACTACCTTGTAGAAAAGAGGGTGTTTTGTTTCCAAAAATGACATTTTTGGCATTATGACCCAATTACTTCAGATTCTGAAGATATTGCCCCACAGTCATCCTCCTGCTCCCAGTCATTCATTTTGTTACTAGTGTTTGCAGAGACCGATGATCTAGAATGTCGTTTGTGGTAAGTTTTTTGTATTCCACTTTCCTCCTTCTCAACTGAGGATATTATAGTTTGCTTCTACTCACATTTAAAGGAGCAGAGAGCGCAAAAGCTAGCGATACTCACGGGGAGATACTCTTCTGCTTGGAGATACAGAAGGGAAAAATATTGTGTGAGAAACAGGGAGATAAATTTTAACACAAGTGTGAAAATGAATTGGGGTAACTATTTTTGTCACTGTGGTGTCACAGCTGGCCCTGTGATAGATGAGTCTCAGCCTGCATATGAAATGAATATACACTAAAAACTTTATTAATAGGAAGTATTAATTACTTCAAGATGATAACATACCTTGGATCTAAATCAGATGCTGCTCAAGGGCACACTGGGGATAACTAAGTATTGTTATACGAGTGCTTTTCTCACATGAGAAAAATACAGTAAAGATTCTATACATTTCAGTTGTTGCACAAAACTATCCAAAAGCATATTGGGGCTTCTCGTAGAAACAGAAAACCTCTAAAAGGGGCCTTTAAAGTTGGCAAAATCAGCAAATTTAATCTATCCACTTTCTTTTGACCTTTAAACCTGACCTGAAAAAAGTGTTCAGCAACATAAATTTGATCTCTAAAGGCCTGCTGCAGATCTCATTTTCTGCTGTTTTTCCATTAGGCATTTATGGGACTTGCTGGTGTTACAGGGGACTAGTAAAATGTCGAAATAATCCTGCAGTTCCTGTGTATGAATTCAGCTTTTCCCTGTGAGATGATAACATTTTTTTTTCCCCTGCCAAGGCTTTTTCAGATACTGGAGTATAAGACTAATACCATAGGTGTGATGTTATTTTTTTTTCATTTGGTAACATTAACCAGATCTAGCAGTTCAAGTGTTGAAACAAAAGAATTCTTTTCTGAGCCAATAAGGTGGCTTGGTGCACATCTGCACTAATTGAAATCACAGCATGGCTTTTCAGGATAGGAATTGTATCCAATACATACAGAGGATCTGAAGATCCTGGTTGTGTGTTTGTACATTCTCTTAAGTGCAGAGGAAACCAGCTGCTTCCATTTATAAACTGTGCTGATGCATGTGCCTCGATGTACCAATGACACAATGTGCAGCTTCGCAAGCTATAGATTTGCCAACTGTTTTAACAAGGAAAAAGAAAGGATGGGTATAGAAGGCAAGACAATAGAAAAGAATTTATGATAAAGGTAACTAATTTTCAAGTAGCACATTCTATAATTTATGCTATAATTCAAAAGGATTAGATTTAGATGATAAAAATATGATAAAAATAACAGCTTATTACATTATCCTGCCATTTCATCCACTGATAATGGCCCTCGATTCTTTCCAAGTTCTCTCTCCTGTCTTTTTTGGCTATTGCACTGTTTTCCCATAACACGGTCATCAACTTCCAACCCAAATTCACTTTCCCCTCCTTTTATGCTCTAGTAAATATTTCATGCAAGTTTGCATCACGAGGGCATAATCAAAGTCTCTAAAAAATTTTTCCCATCTCTGAAAACCTAAGTACCTGTTTTCTCTTCGTTAATCATCTTATAGTAGAATTGACCATGTTTTTCCTTCTGAAGCATTCTTTTTCTCTTGACTTTCTCTCATATCTTTTCCCTTTTTTCATGCTCTTATCTAACAACTCCTTCAGTGTATCTTTTGGAAGATCCTCCTCAATGTTACTGAACATGGTTCTACAAGTTGTTTTAAGACATCTTTACACTGCCTCTAGCTCTAGCCTATTTCCAAGTAATCATTACCAAACACAGACTTAAGCTGATGACAGAAGGACCTTTCTCTCTCCCCTCCTTCTCTCTGAGTTGTGACTTATTCTGTCCAAGCCGAGACCCACATTTTCAAACCACATTCTCAATTCAAATCTTTTTTAGGACTTCACTTTAATTATTCTAATAGTTTCTGCATAACATTTCCTTTATTTTTTAGTCCCACAACTTAAACTGAGCAGACATCATCTTATTCCAACTGAAAAATAAATAATTTCCAGTCCATATCTAATCAGATCACTTTCCATTCATCTCCTTCTTGACTGCATCAAGTACTCTGTACTTGGTTCCTCATCCAGGCTTTCATACCCATCTTAAACCAGACTATCTGTGAGCATTCACCACTTGCTACTTCGCTTTTGAAACAATTAGCTATCTGCTTTTATCTGTCCCTAAAGCAGGTGAAGTGCTTCCCATAAGCCTCGCCTTTTCCACGTCCACTATAAAACGTTTAGCACTGGAGATTCTGGGATACTCAGACCAATACTACTGCTATGTTCTTATTTCCATGTGCTTTCCCTACTGCATGCACTATAACGGGAAATATTTCTTAGAGTAGCACCCTAACAGGGTTTGGATCTGTCATTAAGGCTCCAAGGCACTACAATAATAGGATGAAAAAAGAAAAATGTTAAGTTTGTGTGACAGGTTATAGAGAAGGTTCCAGGGAAAGAGAGGAGAGAGAGAAGAGTTTTGATTATGTTTTTACTTCATGCATACTCACATAATACTGACTCAAGTCAGTCCTCTCCACACTCTGCAATTGTAGTAAAACAACAGAAGAGATGGAGGGGGGATAATTCTAATTCTATTGTTAAATGGCAAAAATAAAATCAGTCATTATTGATTGATAATTTGATCCTGGAAAATCATAAATGCATTTCCATTCAGGAATTAAATATTGCACAGAAGAAGGATGTATAATGAAGACAATTAGGATCCTGGCATTCTCACAAGAGAAGTAAAATTTGGTTCAATCAGTGACTGAATTTTAGTGTCAACACAAGAAAATTAAGACTGCGGCCACATACGATCATAAGTGTTCCTTTGAAAAAGACGTCATATAATTAAAGGTGCTAGCTTCCACATCAAATTCCACTTTGGATGTGGTTAAATTCCAGCTCGGTTAAGTATTTCCTGTCTATTTAATTTCATCCTGTAGATCCAGCTGCACATAGTTATTCCACACTTCCTGTCCTAAACTATCACAGTGGCATAGTGAGTCACTGAGCAGCTTCATTCTTTTTCATTCTTTATATGATGTATCAATTATGTCATCTAGAAAGTGCTTTGAGACCATCTGAGAAGTTACCAGAGATGTCAGGTTACACCCCTAACAAATAACATGTAGTGAAAACTTTAAAAAACCCCAACTTTTAAAAGGAAATATAAGTCAAGTAAGAATTGGTAGATTTTGGTAAATTATGCCGAGTCCACTAAACAATAAAAGCCAAATAAAAATTAATTTCAGAACACAGTTTTCGGAAAAGGTAATTCAATTTCCTCATAAATAGGCTGCAGTTTCCAGGGTGGCATTAGGAATAAAAAAAAAGGCAAGGAGATTTAGAAATAAATATACAAAACTAAAAAACCTGATAAGTGTATTTTTCTATATCCTCTCTTTCACTGTTTTTTCACATTAAATAAAAAGTAGGTGACAAACCCAGAAGGTATGTCAATCACTCAGTAATACCCCAGTGCTCTATCAGCTCACAAAGGACCAGAGAAACTGACTCCTCAAGTAACACCTGGTCTAAAAGCCTTAAAAGCATTTAAAAACACTGATCAATAAATAAAACTGAACCATACATAATCCCCAAAGGGAACCAAGTCACTTTTTTTCTACAGTCAGAGGCAGAAATAGAAGCCTTTGACTGTCACAGGACTTCTTGCCAGCTCCCACAGGCTCGGTAGGCCTAGGTTGTCCCTATTTACATTTTTTAATTTGGGATTAAATTCCAAAAAACCACACTCATCCACATGGGAGCTCTCCCATAACTCTTTTGTCACCTACAGCCTGATAACCAATAGGAAAATTTACCTGATGGCTCCAATTTCCATCGCTTTAAACCCCCATTTCTGATTTTAGGTCTGGGCGCTAGGCCCTGGCTCCTGAAGGCCGTTTGTTCAGGCCCAAAGGGAAGTTCAGGCCCAGCACCCAGGGAGGGAGGGATGGATGGATCCTCCTGACATTGACTGATTATTAGAAGAAATAAGCTCTCCTTAGTATATATACAAGCAATTACGAACCTAGCTCTAGTTAAGACAGGCCCCTGGACATCACTCTAAGAATTCTGCATGCAAGTTTTATGTCAATGAAGACTAGTTGGTCGCTACCTTTCCCCCTTGTTAATCAACAGATAGGAGCAGTGAACTTCTCATTCTAGTTTCATCCTACAAAACTTACACAAGGTCCGTCTACACAGCGCTGCTGTTTTCTCAAGAAACGTAGTTATAACATTGCTTTTTTTTTGACACTTAACAAATCTAGATTTCATCGTTCAAATGGGTTTGAACCAAGTTTATGTTCTTAAACAAGTTGGTTCTCAGTGGACCTCAAAACCATGATAAACACACGAGGTAAACATATGCTGCCCATGGTACCACGTGTCACAAGGCATCGAAGGGCATGACCCGTTTTCTACCCATACCAGGGACAACGCGTTAGTAAGACAAATTGCATTCATGCTATAGAGCACTTAAAGTCTGCAAAGACTTGTTATAATTCCTTCAGCACATTTCAGACTAATGACCCACAATAGTGAAAGAGCTATTGGTTTTACAATGCAGATCAATTCTTATACGCAGTGAACAGATTCCCTCAACTTTCTTTATACAATTTACAAGCTGCTCTGGAGAAATGGCAACAGCAAACTAAGTAAATGTAATTTCTCTTTCATTTACTCTTGTGTAGATCACAGTACTTGATTACCAGTAAAGTTTCTCTGCTCTTGAGTGAGGAGAAATGAGAGCTTAATAACATCAAAAGTTGCAAACATGTAAATACATGCAAATTAATCCATGCATGTAAAAAAAAAACCTGGATAGAGACGCAAACAGGGAGACACCAGTTAAGCTGTTTTTACATTCAGCCTCAAATCACTTTTACTGTAACATACACCTAATGCTTTACATCAGTGTAACTTGAAATAAAGTTTACTTTATTCTTTCTAAATGTATTTGCTGATGTAGGGAAACATGACCAAACAATGAGTCTCCATTTAGCAGTGGAAACACACAAATGACATTTGCTTTTTTTATTAAAATAACATGTGAAAGATGTATTACAGATTGAACTTCCTTTTGGAAACTTTAGCTGCCCTGGGAGACAACACAGCCTATAATATTTCTTACTAAGAATATCCATAATAGTTTTGGAAAGGTCTTAAAATAAAATCTAAAATATGCATGAAATATATGTTTTTCATGAGTTTTTTTCCCCTGTCTTTTCCTCATGAGCTCTAAAATGCCAATTTTAATGTTTTAATATTTAATTCAATTCAGTTAGTCTTTTTACCCTTTGCCTTGTAGAATTTAGGAAGAAAGGTTGAAAAGTTAAAGAAAGGGGGAATTTATCTAATTAAAATGAAATCTTTTAATGATGTTATGAAACCACTCAGAGCAATGTTTTAGATTTGCTCCTGCTGTTGTTTGAAGCTGTGGTGTTAAAAATGCCCTGGTTAGAGTTACAGACTGTTCGAAAAAACTGTGAGGAATTTATGTAGGATTTAAAACAGACACATGCTTTTAAAGTCGAGAACCTTCAAATACTACAGCTAATCCACACAATAATTCAACAACCAACCCATGCTCAAATTCCTAACAGATACCATATGCAACCTGTAATAAAAACTGCATCAAGGTATTTCAAGCGATGGGATAATTTCATTTTCTACTTAAGAGCCCTATTTACTTTCAATTAACAACCTATTACAAGGTGCATGACAACTATTCCACTATTTTGCATACAATGCTTATACTGAAAATGGTCCTGAAGATAATTTACTATCTAAAGAGCCTGGGTTATTAATTAGATGCATTATGATAAAATTAGCTATTGCTTATCTAAATATACTTGACAACCATATATCGCAATGATACTTTCTGCCTTTACCTTTTCTGTAACTACAACAGAAAGAAAGATAGGATGAAGTGACCCGTCTCGTTCAGAAGTAGCACAGGTATTAGTTAAACAGCAAGAAAAAAACCAACCTCCAGAGTTCAATGCGATCTATCTTGTAACAGAAAATGGTGCTTTGACAATATAGGAACAAAACGTAAAGATACAACGAATTTAATGGTTTAGCCTTTACATTTTTCCATCCACTTTTTCATTCTAGCATGCTCTCTCTCAACAGCCTCCTTTTCCCTAAGGATTACACATTTTCTGGATTTGGACTTTCTCACAGGAATAACTGTGGTAATACAGCTGGACCCAAATTCTTGTAGTAGTTGAAAAATGTACTTCATACAAAAAACAGGATGTAATTCCTCTTTTGACTGTCTCTTTGGTTAAGCTATATATTTAGGTGGCTAAATAATTAGGCCATTGCTAAATGTGAAGATTTTTCAAATGTGAATCTAATTAGCCTAAGTAAAGAAGGTATTTCATGGGAAATTATTTTTTTGCCTTCAAGGAGATGATTCTATAGTCAGTGAAATTGTGTCATCTTATTAACACTCAGCTTGTCTGCTATAGGTCTTAAATGATTTACTCTTGTACTCTGTTCCAAATTACAGATTCAGTAGCTCCTGAATACTAGCTATCTTTACCAAGATTCCCAAGATTGGTATTAAATTGCCTTACATTGTAGAAGCAAAAATTTGACACTGTTGATATACATATAAAAAAAATGTTCAATAAAGCATCCTATTATGTCAAATGAAAATTTTCTTCAAATGAATGAATGGATTGCTTAATATCAGGATGGGAACATGAGGCTCTTAAGCAAAGAGATTCAACTTCACATCAATGAAGTCCATAACTGCTGACCGCCACAAGCTACCAGGATACCACAAAAGAAAGACTATTTTCTCCCCATTTCCTTAAATATGTATGGAAATATTTATTTGACTGGATGGATTTTTGCCTTGATCTACTATGATAGATTTTGTTTTGCAGGTATGAGCAGTTGGAAAGATTTTAACATATCCTTGGGCACTGCAGCCTTTTAGTCTATGAATGGATTATAATTCAACACAGTGTATCTATTTAATAAACACAGCATGCACTAAACAAAGTATTTAAACTCTTCCATAAAACACCAAGAGCTTAGCAGTAATTCCTAAAGAGAAAATAACCAGACGACAATACAGCTCCAGATAGCAAAAAATCATGCGTTGTCCACCCAAGGTAGCCCTAGTATTTTTCAACAACATAGCGAGCATGGAAAAAAGTACAGAAACAAAGTAAATAAACCTCATGACAAAAAATAACTTACCCTGATTAAATCACTTCATTCCACGGCCTGAATTTTGGGTGCTCATTACTTCTACTTCTGACTGGCCACATTCAACAATTCACAAAGCTTATTTTTGTCTGTACTAACACTTCCATAAACTTCAACAACGTATTAGTGTTCACCGAGTGGAAGCACGATCAGTCCATCTTGACAAGTCTGGTGTTTCCACCTAACGTATCTTAAACAAATTATTTGGCATATAATGCCGTATTTCAGCTGTGACTTTCCTTTCCAATGAGTTTACTGCTTCCAGGTTTGCATCAATCCATTCTGAAACGGTGAATTAAACTATCAGTGAGAAAGCATGGTATGCCATCATAAACTGGTACAGACATACTTCTGTTTGATACACTTCAATGGATTTGTTTAGATTTATAATATTTTGAACATTTTTTATAGGCAGATGCATACTTATGATTTGGACCAACCGGCTGCAAGAACAGTCAAAAATCAAGAGTTGGGAAAGTTATGTTAGTGCAGCTGTAAGTGCATCTCAGCAAAAAGGTACATTAAGACAGGCTCAGTGCTGTACAGAACATGGACTTTGGACACATCAGAACATGACATAATAAACTTGCACCTGCTTGGAGTACAATGAGTGAATGTGAACTCGGGCAGATATTCCTTTTGTTCCCTGGAGATTATGGATAATGGACAATAATGGGTAGCTCTATAGTGCACATTTTGCATTTTCCACTATTATGCACTCAGCTTCCCCACTCCTTGACACCCTCCGCAATGAAAGAATCTTTCTCAATTTGCAGAAAGCAAAGCTTCCAGGATGAGGTAAGCCACCATCAAAACCATCCCACATAACCTTGATCCTGTTCTTTTTTGCATATTCAATATTATCATCATTATTCACATGTCAAAGCTTTCTCGGGTCTTTGTGTGAAACAACCACTTACTTCACAAGATCACTTCCTATTTTAGTATAGAAAATGAAGCGGGGTGGGGAATTTTGTACGCAGTTTCTGTTGTAATTTTTGGGTATAAAATTCAAATAACTTTTTGCATAATTCCAAACATCATCAGCTGTAGTTAATTTACTTTTATGAATGTCATTGCTCCCTTTATCAAATGTAAGAACTCTCATTATTCCATTAAATCCTTGCAAGGTGAAGCTGTCTGAAATCTTAGCATATGGTCATCTTTAAAATTTCACCATTTTCTGTCACTCAGGCAACATTAGCATCCTTAAATAATTGTTTAACTTATTTTCACCATAGAACTCAATCTTTATTCTGTGTCTCACTGACAACATATTACCTGTGTAACAGCTACAAGAAGTTCCAAGTAAATATCCTCAGACCATTCACTCCAAAATGACAGAACATGTCCCTCCCCATTTTCCACAAAGGGATGTTGAAGTTCAAGCTCTGTGTGACCATTACTTTCTTGGTTTGCCCCCCACAAATCCCGTTTTCTTTCCAAAGAAACTAGATTCTTTACCTAGGTGTCAAAAGAAGTTCAGTAACTCCTTCTTTGTATGAGACTGGACAATAAGACACCTTGCATTTCAAACTCAGGTGACACTACTTGAAGATCTGTATAAGCAGCGAAAGACACCATGAAACTGCATGGCCTTTCTGTCTTTTCAAATATTTTGAGATGGTACCCCTTTATATATGGCCTGTTATTTAAATTAAGAAACTTCTGAGCCTCTGTAAAGTGCTTTCTGGATTAAATAATACTGCTGTGATACATGTAAATCCTAAAATATCTCTGGAACAGCCTGGGGTGAAAAACCTCTCCGATGAAAAAATATTCAAAACAAAGTGCACAAATCAACCTCCACCCCAACACTGGATTCCTTTCATACCTTAAATGACATAAATGCATTTAGAAAGTTTCCACAACTATTGTTAAAGATCATCAAGCTTCATTATCTTTGCATTAAAAGAAAGAAAATTACTTTTCAGCGTCCAAAATAGAATTAACAATTTCTTATTCTTACAAATTAAACATTCCAATTAAAGTATTTCTAAATTGTTGCTTAATTCTAAGTTTGAGAGCTGCGGTTTTTATGTATATATAAACTACTCAATAAAATGGTGCTTTGTCTTTCTTCTGAAGTTGTTTTATGAACAGATGAAGGAAAAATGATCATAAAATGATGAAGTAATTTCTAAAAGCAAAATTATTGACTTCAACTGAAAGGCTTTCTAAAGGTTTTTAATTGCCCTAAATTTGTGAAAAACTACCCAGGAGATCAACAAATTCATATCAATGAACTGCATTATACTATTGAGAGAACCCTTGGCCTCAAGCCAGGGAGAACAAATAGAAAGGACCATTTTCACTTGGCTGCAAATTATCAAAAAGCTAAGAGAAAGCTATGGAGTTAAAGTGACATGTTTGTATGGTGGGAAAAAGATCAAATATTGATCGTCCAAGCTGAGGTAATTAGAGCGGTTGTCAAGGAGATGGGATGCATGTCGTTAGCCCTACAGAAATGCATCTTTGTTTTATATTGAGTGAATTAGCTGTTCAGCAGTTGGCAGTGATTTTTTCTTTTCTTTCTTTAAAAGGCTATACACCAGTCAGTAGTAACATATTCCCGTAATTCAATTTTTTAAAAGATAAACATATACAAATACACTTTAAAAGCTTATTCTAAATATTGGAAGTTTTTCTACATGGATATTTTGTAAAACATGCATCTTCCTATGCTTTAAGGCTTATAGCAGTGTAAACCACCCGACTGTAAATGGAGAGAAAGACGCATGGTGTGGAACTGAAGTGCCTGCTGTTTTAATAAACCTTCAACCTCGCCCTGGGTAGTAAGTCCTTGCAGATTAATGTCAGTCCACTGGGGACTGGAAGCTCACACCATTATGGACACCACAGAGACCCATCTGCTGGAGCTGGTGCCGCTCATGCATTTCATGTGGCAGAGAACTGCTGCTGCCTCCGTAACAGCCCAGTCCCGTAAGGCTGGGGTCTCAGCGTGGCTCCCTCTCCTCCAGCACCCGCCGCCCAGGAGACCTTAGGGCTGACAGCAGCATCTTCTGCTGCGGCTCACGCTTTGTCAGACATCTGCCTGGGACATCGACCAAACGAACGTCAGAACAGAATGTGGCACCTTCTAGAAATATGTGAGCACCCCCCAAAAAGACACAGACCAAACCGCTAACAGCTTCATCCCCGCAAACTGGATATACTTCACTCATAGAATCTACATCTGTACCAACAAGCAAAACCACTACTGATAGAACATGTAACCCTTGTGACAACCAGGAATGCGGGGACGACATCTAATCTCCTCACACAAAAGAAATGGTGTTTCTGATAGATGTTTACTAAATATCTTTACCTACGAGACTAGTGGCAAAAAAACATCCACCCCCAAAAACCCAAATCGGTTCCCCAGATGATCACATAAAGGTGAGATGTAAAAGACCTCAATCCACAATTGTTAAATACCCCCAACAAAAACAACCCATCTGATACCTAAGAACTCATATCGGGAACTTCATTTCCTATCTCAGGAATTCACCTTCAATGTCATACAACTATTTAAGTGGTTTCAGACTTCCAATTATAAGACTGTTGTCAGTTGTGTACAATTTTGTCAACCTTCCCATTTGGGCTGAAATTTATCAGCGCTGAATGTCTTCTCTAAGGTAAGATAATAATCTTTCCAGGAAACCTTAAGCAGAGGAAATGAAAGGAAGCTATGCAGTAGCTCTGACTAGAATCCAGTTCTCCACAGGATGACCAACATGGGAAGGCTGTGCTTTATCCTAATGTGCTGCTGAAATATTTTTTAACATAGTAAAGTCTGTTGAATTTTGATCAAGTTCAGCATTTTTTTTTCCAAAGAGAAAGTCACCTCTGCAGTGCTATCTTGCAGACATTTCTCTCAAAAAAAATCTGGTCCAGAAACTGTCTGAAGAGAGAGACCGCCAAACAGCCACGTTTCAGCAGGACACTGAACAAAGCCTTATTTCTATACTTTGATAATCCTAGATATTTTTTTTTATATTTATCACCATTTTAAAGCTTCAACAGTAAGCACTAATGATATTTTTTTTCTTATAGCAGAACATTTTCATACTGTTCTCAAAAATTCTGATTTTTTTTTTAATAAAGAAAAAACACAGCTGCTCAATCCACTAATAAAAAAATTCAGCATATTAAAATACGTAATTAAATAGTCTGTCTTTACTGTTCTGCCATGTGTTTAGTTTATTCCAGGTAATTCAATAAAAAGAACTAGCTTTAAAAGAAGCAGGCCAGGTACTGGAGTTTATACTTTTTCACAAGTCTCTGTGCCTTTTAAGTAGAGCTGGACAGAATGCACGAACCTTTTGCTTCCTTTGGTCATTTTCTCTTCCCTACACACAAGCCGATTCCTGGAATTCCTATTTGCTGGAAAAGGAACTCATTATAACCACTTAGTTCAAATACTACCCTTCCTATGAAAGACAAACTAAAGAAAAAACCTGAGCCAAGTACAATATTCCATCAGTCTAGATGCCATGGGGCTCCTTAACATGGCAATGCTTAAAAAAGACCTACTAAGACATTAGACCTGAGATTCAGGGACTGGCAGCCATCGGGCTGCATATTCTCCCTGAAACACTTAAGTATCTATTTCACACTTGCATTCCTGTCATATCCAAACTGAGAAAATAGTCTTTTTCATTCTTTCTGCCATTAGTATTTGGTTGAAAACACAATGGTATCAAAGTAAAATCTATCCTTCAGATTATGAAAAATTACCCAGAAGAACATGTTCTTGTTCAGATTCTTAACTGCATATGGAAAGAAAAGATCTATTTCTCATTTGTCATCAGAGTAACAGCTTCCTCAGTTCCTCTTAATGAAACCTCAAATTTGATATACCATGAAAATGGAAAGAAAAACAACCCAAACGATCAAGCAAACCACTAACCCAATAGCCATGGAGTGCAGCTCTGGTATTCCACTTTCTCTTATCACCTACTTGGTCAATACTTGTCACATATAACAGTGCAATGACTCAGCAGTCATGTCTTGCTAACGCTATTTTTAGGCAGTATACTATAAGGTGGTAGTTACCCTTAAAAAAAGACATCAACATTGCCCAACGGGTGCCATGGAGTAATAAAACCCCGTATCACAAAGATATTGTCTGCATACTCTTAGCTAAATGTTGAAGGATGCCGAATTCTTAAAGTAAGCAACTGCACCTTTACTATATTGCCATCCTGATCAATAATTATTTGTCAGAATACATGAAAAAGATTTCAAATAGCTTTGTTTATTATGTTTGTTTACTTGCTTAATCCAAAACCTGATCATATTTAATTATCAGTGAAGCTAAGAGTTTCAATTGCACAGTAAATACCACACATTGTGTTTGGCATAATCAGACCTTTAGATCTGCACAGTATTTCTGTTTCACTACCAATACTGAAATTACGATTCCTCCTACAGCATAAGCCAATTTTTGGCCAACAAAAATGTTGTTTCAATAACAAGCAGCTCTTTTACTTACTACAGGCACGTGGCAGTGAGCCTCTGAATAGAAACAAGAAATGGGCAGAATTTTCCTTATCGTGTCCTGCTCACAATAGAGGACCTTTAATCTTACGTGTTAAAAACTGCATCAAGCTCCCAAATCTCTCTCTCAAAAAAAAAGCAAGCCCAGCAATGGGCTCTGCCTCAATTTGCTTAATAGCAAGGACAGTTCAAGAGCTGCAGAAGAGAAAGCATAAGATGGCATGCACTGCCCTTTAGTGGCTGCAGAAATCCTCACCCATAAAGTACACAACTGCTAGCTTATCGCAAAGAGAAGCGTTCCTTACTTGGCTTTTCTGGAAAAATCCCAACGTGTTTTCCCCAAAGCTACAGGTAACAGTAACTCGCACACCTCAACAGCATGAAAACTATTAGTCTCATTTCAACGTAACAAATACTTCAACAGGAAAGCAGTTTGGGGGGCTGTGCTGTCTAAATGCGCCATGGTTTCTGACCGATCGAAGGGTAAGAAAGGAGCAGGCTTGAGAAGACAGGAAAAGAGAAAAGTTGAAATTAAAGAGAAGAACAAACTGTTTTGTTTATCCTTCTAACACTGGACAGGGTCTTAAGGATTTTTTTAAAAAGAACCTATGCAGGGCCGGTGTGTAAGTTATTAAATCCTTTTGAAACCACTACTGGCAGTACCAGCTGTATCACCACACACACGAGTAGCTTTGAGTACCCTTAAACTTTTTCAATTTACTGAAATCTTCATTTAGGTACGTTCACGTTTGTTTTCACTCTCATACCTTTATAAGGCCAGTGATAAATGCTACCGAACTTCGACAGAATATGCAATGCCTCAGTATTCTTCCGCAGTTACTTCTTGTGCCGCTCGCAGTTCCAGGACTGCAGCTATTGCAGAAAGCACCAGCATGAACTCTCAAAGACCCCATCTACGCCGGCTTTAATATTGTCCACAGGCCAATGGCTGTCACTGAATTCCTTAGGTTACTGTGAAAAATTGGAAGTTTTAATAGAAGTTTAAAGCTCATTTGAGGGAAACACTGCCATTTCTAGGCTAGTAATAGTGTGAAATAAATTGGGTTTAATTTTAAGGTCTGCTGTGGATTAAGCTGGCCAGTCATGACTGTCATGTAAGTTTTGTCTTCTACGTGTTCACAATATGTCAAAAGTGTACTGAAATGTTCTAACAGAAGGGCTATATTTATTATTATTACTTAAGTGATGTATCATGCATAACAGATTTTCAGCTCAACTTTATCTTACCTATCCAACAGATTAATCTCTAGGACTGCTGTCTAAAGTCTCTTGTTATCCTTGCACGTGATGGATGAATGAATGCCATCCTGTATTTTTCTCAAAGCCGCAATGAAATAATTTTCCTGTGAAAATCCTAGGTGTACATTCAGGTTTGGACCTGGAAATAACAAAATTAGCAGCAGTTCCAAACTTGAAGTATGTTGCAGATATGGAATATGAAACTGCTGCATCTTCCTGGTGATTCTTGTATTTCAATAACGACCACTTTGTCTCAGTTCATGTCTTCTGCTTCTATCTCTTACCAGTAAAAACACTCAGCAATTCACAGAAGAACAGAAAGAAAGGTGATGAAAACACAAAAGTGTATCACGTGCAATTTTCCACTGGAAAAAAAAAGAGGACTGGAGAAGGAATGTGTGTGTCAGATTCAAAGTTATTGCTAGACAGTAAAGATTTGTTTATTGTATTAACAGGACAGCACGCAGTTTAAAATATTGACACTTTTTTTTCCCAATTCCTGTATTTCTTATTGGGTAAATAGGAGCAGATGAGCATTCAAAGTCTTGGCAAAAACATTTCTTGCTCACTCAGTGACCATGTGGACTATGACACAAATCCACAGTCCCTGCTATGGACTTGACTGTCACTTGATTTCTTTTGGTATTTTAACACATTTACCCAGATTCTTATTACATAGCGATTTTATAATTTTGAGTACAGAATGACCTTCCATGGAATTTATTATGAATTTGGTAGAAAAATGGTATGCACTGAGAAACTGTGGCAATTGAAAATGATTGTAGCTGCAGTAGTTCATGGTTACGTGTCCTGCCAGGAAAAGACCAAGTAATAAGAAAGTCTTCATATTAGTCTTGCATCGCGCCTGTGACTGGAATACTAGAAAATGTTTTAACTTCATTATGTTAAAAATTCTGTTCTTAAACTACAATTGCCACAGTACCTTTCTTAAGTAACTAATGTACACTACCAAAATGACAGGTAGCTTTACAGTATTTTCCCAAAGGAAGAAGACGCATCTAATTAATTTTTACAAAATTTGGATATTCTCTAGTTCTCTCTTGTACAAAAAAAAAAAAACCTTTTAGATGTTACAGAGAAGAGACTGAGACTTTGTTAACAGCATAGCCTTTTCAAAGACGGAATGGAAACTTGGTTGCTTTTTCCTCTTTTAACATCTTCAAAAAGATAATTAGGAGAAGTAGCATAGTGGGAAGTAGAACAATCTTCATGCATTAACAGGCCATTGCCCAGTAGATAAGGTGAGAAGGTAAGATAGCATGGCTAATTGGTCTTTAAAACATGGATCTTGAAAACCATTATTACTTAAAATAGATATTTGTTCTTTTAAAAAGAGTTGCACATCGGTTATTTTGACTGTTTTCTCAGAGGTGGCACAGGGAGGCTGGATTCATCCTGTTTAAACACTGCAAACCCCTGCATTCACCGTGTCCCACTGGATCCGGCCCTTGTGAAGCAGAGGCAGGCAGCTGGGAATACTGGGCAGAAGGTCTTTGGCAGAACTTAAGTTAATGAATCTGGGCCATGACGTCCAGTGGAGAACTTGGAGCATCTAAAGAATACCAAGGAGTTAAAATTATATAAGCTTTAAGTTATTACGGGCTGCTTTCCAACAAGCATGACTTCCAATACTTGAGCGTGCAAGCCAGATTTCATTTCTGGCTCTATCTCACAATGCTGTAATAGTTTAATTCAGTTGAACTAGAGATTCTCATCTGGTATTAAGAACAAGAGCTAGAACAATACAAGTGTTTTATAAACTGCAGCAAAATTAATTTGCAATTGATGAGAGAGAGCAAAATCAATAGTGTCCTGCAACAATTCTGCATCGGTGTTGGCTTTCTGTAAGTTCTGCTGGCTGCTAAAAAACCCCAGCATTGATAAAAGATGCATTTTTTTGTTAATACCATATTATGTATTACTATGATTTTTATTATCTTTATCTAAAGTATGTGTTAAGCCTAGTTGTGTGACCAGGAAACCAAGTTTGCATTGACTTTCTCTATGAGTAGTTTAAAGTCTGGGAATACCAAATCTAACCTTCTCTAGAGTAAATGTCTTCTGAGAAAAAAAAAAGTGAAGGTTATTTCTCATGTTTGAAAAATGATAATTTTAAAATTGCCATCACACTTCTATTATAATAAAAAAAAAAATTGAAATTATGGGCAAAACAAATTGTGAACTACACAATGTAAATACAGGCTGTTATGTTTAGAAAAGATAAAAGCTTCAGACTGTGAGGGACTCCAGACAGAACAGAGAGATATATCTGTGTATACCTGTCCATGTAATACTTCTATACTCTTAGTTATATGGCAGATAGTTCCTGAAGATGACATCTACCATCCAATCATCTCCTCTTTGAAGCACTGTTCAATGAATAAGTCTTAGTCTTGGGACATAAAAGCAGAATTCTGATTTTTCATAATGTTACATATAATTGGATTCATACAGAACATTTTCTTGGAAGATGCCTGTAATTTCTTCAGAAATATAATTCATAGTTTCCTTTCTGAGCACATCACAATTGTAACAGGGACTGATGGGACCCATGGGTGTATCATATATACATAACTACTGCTGAATACAAATGGAAATACTTGGCTGAAGCAGCTGTCCCTGGGGGCAAGTTTTCAACAAGGCAAATAATACTAATATTTTGTGTTTATAACACAAGCTGAGAAGATTTCACAAGTGTTATTGAATTAAACCAAACAGCAAATTTCCAAGACAAGGTTCCACAAAATATTTGAATTGCACAACCAAGAATCAAGGCCTTTTTTATGGCTCCAGACTCAAAGACAAACTTTCTTCATCTCAAAGACGAACTTTCTCTTATTCTCTCTTCCTCCCAATAGTCCTGGACAGAACAGTTACATTTTGCAATTAAGAGAAGACTCACATTAATTACCTGCTTCCAGCTTTCTCATCTTTCTCACAATCTTTCACTAAATATTCAGTCATATGAAAGGTATCAGTATCACACCAGCACTGTTCTATGAGAACTTTGTATATGCATTGAGAAATGCAGTGAAATAGTGCTCTTTTTGGTGAAAGTGGATGATAAAGTTTACTATTACAAAGTGATGGCCATCCTGAAGACGAAATAAATTTTGCTACAAGTTTTAGAGCTCTCAAATGTATTAACGGGCTTGTGCAAAATACATTACTTTATGACATAATTCAGAAAATTAAGGTTTAGAACTGTAAAAATAGCCTATATTCCCAGCCCTCATGGTTCCAGTCATAACTGTAAAATTAAAAACTGTTAAATAATGCAGTAGTGCTGTCCCGAGTCACCAAAGAGCCTCAGCCACCAGCCCTGCTCAGAAAACTTCCGTCTTCATCAGGAGCTGACCGAAATGTCATTACTGCAGCTAACGGCATTCCTGATCCTTTCAGATGAAAAACCTAGAGAATTTGCTTGAATTTAAAGAATACATGTGAAATAGATGATTCTTATTCAGTTCGGGAGGTTTTCCTCCTCCCAACAAAACCCACCTTATTCTTTCTAAATATGCTTATTAGGAAATAGCTAATATTAGGAAAAGCTATAGCTTTTATCAATTTGCTTATAAGCGATGTTGGCACAGCCCTTTTATTCTAGAAAAGCAGTCAAACAAGCAGACAATCAAGTTTAGTAATTCCATGGAAATTCACATCCATCCACAAAGTAAGTTAATGATAATTTATGGAGGAAAAGAAACAAACTGCAATATCCTTTTGCATTGAGACCACTGTGTGCCTCACTTCCCCCAAATGGTCCAGACGGGGCTGTGCCCAGGCAGCCCTTTCTCTACTGTTCCCGTGATGATACTCTTCTACTTAAACCAGGAGTATTTTTTCATAAGAGAAACCCAAAAGTATATTAATATACTAAGCTCTTTAGTGATGAGGTAAGAGGTATAGCAGAAACAAGTGTGGGTGAAACATCTTCCTACTGCTTCTTCAATTACATGGCATTTTCTAATATCAACTATAGCTCAGAGATATTAACTGAAAATGACTGAAGGACATGCATTGGAAAAAACCTGGTGAATAAGAATGAAACTGCTTGTCATTTTTAGAAAACTGAATAGGAAAAAAAGTAGAGAGAAACAGATTTTTCTCTTTTTTTTCTTTTTATAAAACTAGTGGGCACTCAAGTCATCTGCCCCTAAAGGATGAAGAATTTAATTTATAGTTCTAAGAAACTGCAGTTTTTTCAACTGCATTTTAGTAGCTTAAGCCACTAAACCAGTTCCTTATGTGTAGAACAATAATGGTTTGATTTTGCTGAAGTTAAATAAGACTTTGTCCAACTTTCAATGGGACAGAAACAGACTGTAAGGCGCATTTTGTATAATCACTTTTAACAGAAAGATAAAATGCACATAGCTTTTATCTATTCTCTTAAGGAACTGTACATAAATAGACAACATTTTGCCAAATACACATCAGGATTACTTTTTTCTTATTCATTTAGAAACATACTAAATTGCAAAAAGAATATACTAATGTACTTATGAGCAAAACAGTACTATCTACCTTTGCTAAAAACAGGCTGCTGTTTCTGAATCTGTTTTACATTATCTTTCTTAACCTGAAAATACACAGGAGGAATTACAGCACAGAATTTTCTCATGCAAATACACAAATAAGGTGGGAAATTCCTCCCCCCTCCATGCCCAACCACCAGTTTCATTCATTCTTAGACTGAGTGAAAGGAGCAGGTTACAATGACACAGTTAACAATTCATTTTAGTCAATTTAACGATAATTACTCTGCAATCATCCCTTATTTACAAACATGTAAATGCTTGCTTTAGTTATGGAATTAATCATAAAACACATAAGGTATTTAATATTGTAATTAAGTATAGATTTATTAATGACACATAACACTTGTAACTAATTAATGCACACAGTTAATCATTAAGTATCTTGCTAAGTGCTTATTAGGGTGTCTCTACCCATGGACAGCTGATACTTCCCTTTGTCATCTGCCTGATATCTTCACATTTCAAGACAGCAAGGAACATAAAGGAAGGTAAGACCTTTGAGGAAATTATTTTGTACTGCAAGTATTGCTTCAGATTTCATTGTGCTACTGCTTTACAATTAGAAAATGACCCAACAGCTCCTGGAACGCTTACAATGTAATAATTTAAAATCTCAAAAGCAGGAAGTTCTGCTAGACCCAGATAACTTGTACTTTGTGTTAGAATATACATGGTTTTTCTCTTTCAATAGGCATTTGCATACAAAAGTAGTTCTTTCTTAAGGACGAAGCCTTTTATTGATTAAGGAAATTTTCTCTACACAGGAAATGTGCACTACCTCAATAAACCCAAAGTTTGCAACTCATCTACACTTGACATATATAGAATTTAGGGTGGTTGTGCATCCTGTGCAGATGGGCTGCTGTTTCTTATTAATATACTTTTATTATTTATTCACGTTGCGGTAATGTTCAAAGTCTCTGATCTAGATCACAACTTCATTACAGTCCAGGTGATCTATACATAAAGGCTGACTCAATTCCTACCCTAAAATACTAACTTTAGAAAAAAATACAAGTGAATGAGATACAAGATACAAGCAAAGTAATTAAGATCACAGACAAACCTCCTATTAGTTACCTGCTATTTTTACATCCTCCATAAATTCCCTATCGCCTTTCCATTTCCTCAGCCACTGTAAATAATGTAGCAATTATGTCTCTTTCTCAATTTCATGTTTTAGCTACAAGAAAAAAAGAAAAGAAAAACCACAAACCACGCTGCACTGAATGGGAACTGCTCAGGTGACTCGGCACAGCATTGCTCCCCTGGCTGGCTGAACACATCTCCCACAGGTTCCCAGTGGCTCCAGCCACCTCCTCCTTTTGGTGGAGGATTGATGGCTACTGTCCTGGATGCTGTGGTCCGTCACTCAAAACTATGGAGTTAAAGCCAGCTGTTGCCCCTGGTGTCTTCTGAACATAGTCCTATCCAAAGAACCTTCCTCTGAATGTTTATAAGTGTCAGCTTCACCGCCACGAATATTTTCGGTGTGATTTCATATTTAAAGTTGAAGATGTATTGCTTGCTGCCTCATCGTCCCCCCGGATGCCCATCTGCAAATCTGCTCTTTCTGCTTTTGTTATTAAATAATTAGCCAACATTTATAAAACAGTACAAATATCTGGAAACAGAAAACAAAGTTCAAGGATTGGGACCACAAAAATACCCCAACGTAACTTGGTACGTACACCGATACTTCCATTTGCTCTGAAACCTGCACACATGATAGGGCTTTGTTTAAACAAGTTTTTCTGTAACAGCCGTATGAAAGTAACAAGTGTCCTCATGAGCTCCTTTCACCAGTTAGGGAAATCTTCACTAATATCTTAAAATATCAGACAGAAACTTATAACTGATGGACCACATATCCTTTACCAACTGCGGAAGACTGGATTCTAACCTATTAAGGTGATTTTTACCTTATTTATCAAATGATTACTTCCGTAAGGTTTCCAAATACTTCAATTAAATCAGTGATATGTTTTGATCAGAAAGCTGAATGAGATGTAGCTGCTTAGTAGGTAGGTATTCTTTCAGAGAAAAAATATTAAAGTTCCAGTAATATGGTACAAAACCTACACTATTTTTAGTACTTTTTCATGAAGGGAACTTCTATTACTGCAAATGCTGGAATAACTCTTAGTGATATTAATGTGTAATTTATATGACAGTAGCTACATGATCGATGTCCAGAGCATCCGAGATCAAAACACTGCATCAGTCATGAGCACATGCATGTCATTATCTTAAGAGAAACAGCATGCTCCTTTCCTACTTCTGAAGAAGTGATTCAAATTGCAATCCAACAACGTAAAATTTTACTTGAAAATAATTAAGCTACTTTCTCACTATGAGAGAAAACAAGCATCATGAATATCTACCAAGCATTAATTTCTATGGTGTTGGGGGTTTTTTTGGTGTTTTATATTTTTTTTATTTAAAAAAAAACAAACCCTCATGATGAGCAAAGGCTAACAGATGGCTAAAATGATTGTGTTCAAATTGTCCAGAGAAGTTTGCCTTGACCTGAGACCTTGCAGAAATGAAGACATACGTACTTCTCTCCCCCCTTATAAAACAGGACATAAATGGGTTGTGAGCAGTGCGACACAAGCACACATACAATAATAAAGGCACCGCAGACAAAAACATGTTATAACTTTCTACTAGAAACCAGTGAATGTGTGAAGCACAAAAGATAATGAATTTTTTTTTCAAAAAAGAAAAAAATGAGTACTCGTGGGATGTGGGAATGTGGGACTAACACACTGATCTCTCTCACTGTCTGCAACATCCCTGTCCAAGCCCAACACGAGATACCATCAGAGGAGTAACAGGCACTCATCGAGACTCTGTGCCATGCCCACATGATTTGGAGTCCCTCAGCTGAGACAGGACAATAAATGAAATAGAGATAGAATTACATGGCTGATGGTCAAAGACAGTAGGACTGACAAAAATGGCAAAGCCCAGCAAGTAATGATAGCTTCCCACGTACAGACAACTCTACCAGAGAAACACAATGTAAAACATGCCTTACTCACTGTTTTGGGGCTTCTGCCTCATTTTGAGCTATTATAGATACCTTTCAAGACAACGTGTGTGAAAGCAATCCACGGGGAGATGCTCATCTGGGGCACTTGTATTCTTACCAACTTTTCAAAATTTCAAAATGAGCCCAGAGTACCCCCCCAAAAATTTTTAATTCAGTAACAACTGTGGTGCAATGAAAGAAGAATGTTAAAAATAATACAGAAAAAGAAAATATTTTTTGCATAACCCACTGAAAGCTGAGTGATACGTTGCCATTGGAGTGAAACATCTGAAGTTCATTTCGGATTTTAGCTTTCTTGTTCTAAAGATTTTTCCAATCATCTTTTTTGGCAAGAGCTGATGGACAATATATACTGCTTGAATTAGTGTTACTAATTGTACTTACTCTGCAAAAACAGATATTCCACTCCAACTGAAGCTCTGCTGGATGAAATAACGGGGCTCACATAGAGGGCAGATTTCAGCTCTCCATTTGTTCTTATTTAAGCTGTTGGTTTATATTTTCCCACATCAGCTGAGCATCAGGTGTTCACATCTGTACTATTCCTTCCCATAGCTCTGTCTTAGCAAACTTATTACTTTTACCAAAACCAAAGGCAAAAGTAGCAAATGGGAACAAGGAGCAGCAGAGTTGCTCCTATCAGCTCTATACCCCCAAAAAGTCTCTCTGCAGAACAACAGTTCTTAATAAATCTTTCGACGTTTCAGTACATTCTGGAAACCAAGCACAACTTCCAATTCTGAGCATAACAACAGCTATACTTGTTGAGTCGAAGATCCATCCAGTCCAGTGCCCTGCCTCTAGTAACGGCCATGCGTGGACACACACAGCGACAACTAAGAACAAGGCGTGCATCACACATGCCCCGTATAAACTTTCAGCCTCCAACTGTTTCCAGCTCAAAAAATTTCCTGAGCATACTGTAGTTTATCTTAGAAGGTAACACCCTGTGAATCCATCTTCCACGACCTTGTCTTGGACGTGAATATTTTGCATCTACAACCACCTTTGGCAAGATGTGCCACAAGTCTGCTACTACCTGTATTTACTTTGAATCTGGCTTCTACCAGCTTGACTAAGCAACACTTAAGTCTCACCTTGGAAGAGATTGTGACCAGTTGATCCTAACGTATCCTCTCACACCGCTACTGATTTTTTCATCTTCTGTAGTTTCTTCCTTTCAGCTGTTTCTTTCCCAAGGAAGAGTCCTCTGTTCCTCATACAGAAGCCATTCTTTTTCCGTGAATATATTTTTGCCTTTCTCTGAACTTTTTTCCAGTTCTACTGCAGTCTTTTGGAACCGACAGATCCAGAACTACAAGCAGTATCCAAGGTGTGGACTTCTTTGATGACTTTATGACATTTTGTGCCTTGTTCTCTAGTCCTTGCTTTATAATTCCTAACATTTGGGTTGTACTGGGTTGGTTTTTGTTTTGGTTTTGTTTTGGGTTTTTTTGTGGTCCAGCCAGCCAGGTGAGAACTATTCCAAGTGCCCTCTGCTTCCCCCGCACCACACATAACATGGGTATCTGGGCCTCTGCATGGTTTTGCTTTGAAGGTTGCTCCTGTTGTCTGGCATTCCTTCCTCACGGATAGACACAGTTGTATCACTTGGATAACCCTTGCCCACATGTTTGTTGAGTCCTTCAAACACTGCAAGTCGGATTTCCCTTTGCAGAAGCCATACCGACTTCTTTCTAGTAGACTATATTTAGCCAGGCATTCATTAACTCTATTTTATTATAGCCTCTACTAAAATTTGCCTAGTAAAATCCTCCAGCTTACATGCCTGTAATTCCCTAGAAACTTCAGGGATTGCTTGAGCAACAGGATTATCTCTAATAATCTAAACCAAAATGTTTAAATACTTGCTAGGGAAAATATTAATTCAGATATTCCTTTGTGTATGATTAGGATCCCCAGACAATGTTTTCTAAAAGACAAACATACTCCTTTTTTCAAGGAAAGGAAATCATAGAGATGTTTCTGTCTTGGCCTTAGATAATAGCGGTAGCAATAGATACAGTTGCCAATCAAACCAACAGAAAATATTTTTGTACCTTAAGCGTACTTTCCCTTTCAACTTTTTGCCCCCCAAAATTACTTTTTAAAAAAATTTTTAAAGTAGGCATATGACTGACTGAATACAAACATTCGCTACAGGTGTGAACAGAGCCATATATGCTGCTTCTACACCAACATTCAGGAAGGGAACAATTTATCTCTTTCTTCAGCTACCACACTACATACTGAACTTACATTTTCTGGTAGAAGCATGAAATACAATTGCATCATCTCCGATTGCCACAAAGCTGCAGCTTGAAGGCATGTGGTATTTATTAAACACAGTCAAAGCTACTGAGAAAGTCAGAAGCAAATAGATCTGACCAGGATAATGTTTATCAATTATCAATACTTAAAGGGGAAAAAAAAAAAAAAAAGACCTAAAGGCTTATTTAACAACAGTTCTGAAAAATCAATGCAGTAGTTCAGAGGCAGCCTTTTCCAATAAATATTCCCTTCTTACAAAGACAAGGTATTTGTTGCTTCTAAAATGTTGTTCCCAGCAGTTCCATGCTACTCATGATGATCCAGGGCTGGAGTATCTGGTTAAGCCTGGTTTGGTTGGAGAGCTCTGCGTGCAGGAGTGACACAGCCCTGCCAGGTCTCTGCTCCAACGCCAGCACCTACCTGCTTCCCGGTGTCTAACTGGGGGAGATCTTCTGTGCGCACCAACTGTTATTGCAGGACTTTTATTTCCATTAAGCTCTCAATGGAGGCTCTTGCAATCTAATTTTACATATGTTTTGTGTTAGTCGCATTCGCAATTACCCAGGTTATCCCCACCTCCTCATTACTCCTCATTACGTTATTATAATTGAGAGTTGACTAATTGAAACCATAGGTGCAGTTTGAGAGCAAGACATACTTTTCCTGTAATAACACACAACTCCCCCTTCCTTCCTCCAAGGAAACTACAGGAAATTCACAGCCAGTGCTTTTCAGTAGAATCGCATGCAACAAATCTACTGATAAGCAAAGGAATCACCATGTTCCTTCTCTTCACTCCCCTGTTCCCCAAAATATCAAAAGACAAAAAACTGATGAATAGAATAAAGACGTAATACCATCTCAGGAAGGCATCATACAGGAGATACAAGGGAGAAGGACCATCTACCTTTGCACGTCACTTAATTTTTCACTTTCCCGCGGGACGAGTGAGAGCATTTCAACATATGCCAGAGCAGTGCTAATTGCTGCTCTAACGCACGGGGGTTACCTTCTTTCAACAGCTGTTCTACAGCACAGAAAAACAGAGTTGAAAGTGCTCCATCCTTTCAAGGCCCAGATGCTCCCATCCCCTCCCCCAGCAGACTTCCAGGCTGCAGTTTGGGAAAGCCATGGGGGCAAGTGGCTCCAGGGGCTTGTTACATCGCCTTTGAAGCTGAAGATCTACTGCAGAATGAATGCACCGCTACAGACCTGCCCTAACAGCCACTGCATAAATAAAGGCAATCTCAATTTTATAAGTAATTAAAAAAACCCACACAAATAATGTGTATTTTTAATCTCATTATGCCAAATAGCAAAAGGAAAAAATTATATTACGCAAATTTCTTTGAAATCTTTCAAATTTTAATTTTTGTGTACGTACCAGTTTTTACTCAGCTACACCACTGAGCCACATCTAAATAAAAATATATTTTTAAAACTAAGTAGTAGATTAATGTCTTGGAAGTCCAAAATAATAAAGTACAAGCATAATGGTATTAGAAGTGGGGGTCAACAAATATTTTCTTTATTAAAAATGTAAACGTGATGTAGGTGGAGTTAGGCCACAATTACTTGCATGCTTTTATTATCAGCAGTGCTAGGGCAAGCAATCCCTAACCTCCACCTTCCCCAATTGCTCATTAATATCCCTACACCATGGCCAGTTTTATGGGAGAACTGTTTGTGGGGTTGCTAGGAGATTGGTTAAAAAAATTAAACAAAACCCCCCCCTTTTTTTTTTTTTTTCTCCTTTCTTTCACTCAGCTCAGTCCCTGCTTCAATTAGAAGTGCAGCCCAACAGACGATGACCCAAGACAAACGATGACACGAAGGAGAGGGAGAAGATGCTCAGGTACACCCCCACCGCAACAAACGTACAGACATCCTCGCCTGAAATTTTTTCAGATAGAGATTTGAAAACACCGCTGTCTCATTTAAGACTATATTGTCTGTCATGGAAATGTAGCAAGCACTTTTTTTAAAATAATGAATTTGCACATAGTTATACAACCACACTCAAGCATTTAACAATTTTTTTTCCAAATGATGAAATGAATCAGGGGCAGAATTCACAGCTCAAGGCCCGAAAGTGGAAGAGAATCGGCTCACGTGGGCCCGGGTGTTTTTCTGGAACAAGCCACCTATTGCATTTGGTGGAGACACAGAAGCCAAGCCAGTGGAGGCTGTCCTGCTGTCCCCTCCCCGTGTCACACATCCCTTCCAGCCAGCAGGCTCCCGAGCCCAGCGGATCCCCAGGACAATCCAGCTGCTCTCGCCGGGCTCTGCTCCTTCACACCGGCCACCAGCTCAGGCTCCGCCACCCCTGGAAATGATTCATACTCAGAGTGATGTTTCCTTCTTAACAGTGTTTCTTTCCAGTGTGAAGTCACTCTTGGGGATTCCTGCAACCTTGAGTATTTATGGCTTATTTGGCCTGTGCATCCCTATTTTTTCCTAGGCTAGCAAGAATCCCTTTCAGCCGCCATCCCGTGCAGCTGCCCTTGGATGCCCTTCCCTGCCAGCTGGACCAATTTAGCTTCCCACCTCCCCAGGCCAAGCAAAGGCAACGCTTCTCATGATGTCAGTGAGGAAAAAATGCTTCCTAGTCCTTCCTAGTCACTTCCTAGTCCTCAGGAGCTCACATACCAAAGCCTATTAATTACACGTGAAGTAAAAAATGACTATTACATTAACATTCGCAAGACCAGTGAATACAGTTTATCCCTAGCTCTAAAGTGACACCAAACAAATATGATGAATGTCAACTCGGGGAGATGACACCTAAATACAGACACTGGAACTGGCGTGGGGAAGTGCACTGTGAGATTTCTTACGGCTCCCATAGTCTGAAAGAGATTTGCACGTGTAGTTTGCACAGGTACACGCTTGGGATACAATCAACGCTTTAAGCTGGCACTAGTTTTAATGGATGAGTTTAAGCATTATCTTCAAACTACCTCTTCATAACATAAATACTAACAGAATCTCAAACACTGTAGAAAGCAGTCTTACAAATAAGGAATAAGGTATAACGTGTTGCCCTTTTCTTGGTAGACGCAGAATGCTTTAAGCGCTGTTAGAAACCCAAAGGCGACATCATTTTAGCCACTAAAATAGGTGTGAAATTTGTTCTCATCTGCAGTATCCGAGTGCTCCTACGTACTATATTTTGGAACATCCTCAAACTGAGGCAGATCAGATTAACCACACTCACAGGCACCACTGAAGCCATAAAGAAAAAACAGCAGCTCCAGCCAGAGCTCTAAAACTATTTTATAATTCTGAAATTAGCACTATCATGTACTTACGACACACTTGCCCACTATATTATCATTTTACAACTGGTTTTCCCTGTTCCCCCAGGTACTGGTAGCTTTCCAGATAAATTAACTTATAATATGTTATGGGAACATTGTTATTTCGGGTCAACATTTTCAATATGAACTCATTGTCTCCATGAAGCAAAGAAATATTATAATCCATTAATATCTCTTTCAACAAAAAGGATGAAATCTTCCCCTGGTTGGGCTGATAAACACTTTGGTGTCAAAACTAAGCCTCTTTATCATGATAACCCAGAGTAATGGTCTGCTGCTCCAGGCACTTTATCTACTTTACAGATGAAAAATCAGTTCTACTTTCATGGAATTAGATTAATGCCATAACAGGAAATACTTCTGGGGCTGAACTTGCTTCATGCCTTCAAAGCTGGCTGTAAATTTAAAATACTTCCTGAACTCAAAAGATAAGACAGGAGAGAAGGAAAAAGAAAAACAGTGGAGTGACCCTCTTTCTGAAGAAAAATATTGCTTCCTGAAAAAGCTGTCGAAAGCTACTTGCTAAGGGCATTGTGCTCCAGAAGGCCCAGGGCAAGTCTGGTTTAGTTGAACATGAGGATTCTGGGTATATATCAGACATTTGCCATAAATCTGTTCCTTCCGTAATCCTCTCTGATAAACTTTTCTTTTTTTAGTCATCTTACTTGGCAACAGCCAAAGTAATAACTTTCTCAGCTTTTAGCAAATACAAAACAGCTTGCTATTTTATGTACAATATTTTTCAAGGATTACAGTTTTGCAAACTTTGAAAAATGCTGACCCTCAAGCCTTAAAATTGAATTTCAACTCTGAAAATGGACAAGAAGCAGCAAATTGAGTAACACCTTTATAAATAAATAGCCTTACAATAGAAGATGTAAGGCATTCTTAGGAGTACTTTCACATTTATAATAGCAGAAACTGAACACTGATACAAAATATTACTATAAAGGCAGACTTTAGGGAATTTTGTGTTAGTGAATACAATCATAGAATGAATCACAGAATCACAGAATGGCTTGGGTTGGAAGGGACCTTAAGGATCATCTTGTTCCAACCCCCCTGCCACGGGCAGGGACAACATCCACTAGAAGGTGAATAGGATAGAGAAGTTTTTCTTTGGTTCCCTTTTCCATCAAGCCGTATAGACTAAAGAGCTGGGGTTTTTTTTGGTCATGTGGTATACATTTAAACGCATCACTAAACTCAGGATCAAGTTTCTAATTTCTGATTAAGTACTGAATAACAATAACATTTACATACTCAGAATTCTGAGTCAGAGAATCGGAGGAAGATAATCAATGTGATTTCCACCCATTTGTCTCTTGACTAGATCAACAGTTCTGCCCACTTGGGCCCGTGTTTTTATGGATCACTTAATCCCCTTTGCCTTTTACGTTTGTTGCGCTCAGTACATTCCTGCCGTTGGAGGTAAAAAAAGCACTTACTGTCTTGCTTTCCTGTCCAAGCTTCACCTCAGTAATATTACTAGCCCGAAGAGGCATAGGTTTAAGTGTTCGCTCCTGTGCCAAGGCACTCGCCACTCAATCATGAAGCAAAATTGTTACAGAAAACAGGAAAGGAAGTTTATTGACCAGCACAAATCCAAAACCAGCACAAAAGGGATGGTCAGCTATCTTCTTGGAAGCGTTCACGTCCAGGCTTCCATGCTACACGTCAAGAGCTGCACCTTATTTCTCAACGTCAACTTCTCTCCCAGGTTTAAACAGGTCAGTAAAAAGCCCATCCACAAATCTCCGTCAGTCTCCAAAGACCACATCAGATCCACAAGAAGCAGAGCCTGAAGCTCTCTACTCATCTCTAAGCACCAATTTAATCAGTAGGAATAACTACAGAGGTTTGCTGAAGATGAGTGGGAGGTGAGAGAATGCTGTGAAAAGGGCACGTAAGTAATGCAACCAACTGAATTTTAAGACAAATTGCGTAAAGCATGCATTTACACATTTTTTTGAGGGATCAGCTTGAAGCTGAAGCACGCACACAGTTGTTTAAATGTTGAGGAAGACCGTAACAAACCAGATGCTTTTCTTAGTAGATTTTAACTGAGCTTCTCACAAATTATAATTGGATACATTATTCTGCTAGTTCTTGCTGTAGTACAAGACTGCTTGCTGAACCAAACCAGCACCGCAGCAGGATCTACCATCTAGACAACAATTCCACCTTTGACCTTACAGTATGCTCAAAGTCCAGGAAATAGAAAGAAAAAAAAACACTCAGAAAAATCTATTTTAAGATCCCCTCACTATGAATTGTACCCTAAATGCCCGTTATTTCCCCCCCATATGAAATCCATTCATAATAGGCAGTTCCCAGAGATTTTTTTGAACGATTGCAATACCGCCACCAGTATTCTTTCTGCCTGTGAGTCGTCATTCAGGATCAAGTGCTTTTTCCTGTACACCTTATGCTATGGCAATTCAGGGACAAACAAACTCAGCAGCAGGGAACCGCAGTATTTCAGGCTAGCCTTTCTCAAGATAATACTTTTAAAAACTACGTTTAAAGTCATGTACTAAAATTGTCCTCTGCAGCAACTGCCCTGTAAGGAATTGCGGGCGCATGGGACCAGTTAATGCCACAACAGGACTTCTTCTAGGATAAAACAACCTTGCTAAACAACACATCGCTGGCATTTAACTCCTTTAACAACTATACTGATTAATGGAGACGGTCAGAGAGAGAGACCTAGAGCTCTAGTTCTGTGTGTGCTTTTCCTGTCAATGTTTTACTCATAAGACACACGGAAAACACAGGATTCAAAGGGAAAATGTAATATCACACCTGCATATTTATCTGGGCAGCCTTATGGAGAGAATATAATCTTTCCACTAACTTCTACAGAAATATTTTATACCAATGTATTATTAAGTAATAATATGAGCATCGACCTCACTAGAAAGCTAAATTAAGACAAATTAACAGTGTTTTCTTCTATGAAGTGGCAAACATATGAAAAAGCTAATCACTATTAAAAAAAGAAAAAAGGTAGAACATTACAGGAACAAAAGACAAAAAAGGAAAGCATTAGTAAGAAATATAAATTAGTTGGTAAACTAATTTTCTTTGCTGTTTTTCTTTGTGCGTTTTGGGATTTATTTTTTTTGGCAGATGGATTTGCTTTGTTTTATGGGAGACACGCTGAACCTGAGCCCTTGTGTCTTCTACAAATAAATCCGTTAGCTTCGATGTGGGGATTGCTGACAAGCAGGGTCCTACAACAGGCAGCCATCGTGCTCTCAGACACGGGTATAGGACCCCAGCACTCCAGAACTGCCAAGTTTCCATAGAACTCTCTACACAGTTACAGACAGCATTGCACCCCATCTCTGCTTCCACGACACTTCCTTGCATTTACAGACATGTGTGAGTTTTCTCTTTCTTGATCTCACTGCTACAGGCTGAAGGCCACACGTGGAAACACTGAGACCTCACAGGCCACAGGTCACTCGAATGAAGAACCATTTGGATCTTCTGTACGGAAAACTATGAATGAAAGACACCGCATTGCTAGAAGGCACATTTCAAGAATCCACTCGTTTGTTTTATCAGAGTTAAAAGCATCATTATGAAAGAATTAAGCTCCTTTGTGAAATGGATCCATCACGTAGAAACTTCAGTGGGAGACTTTAGCCTTATCACTTATTCACATGTGAAGGAAACTTTTATAAATTAACATTGCTCCTGTCAGAATGTTGTTATATTTGCATGCGTTTAACAAAATGTTGCCTTCTTCCACCTACACTCACTAGAAATAGAGCAAACATTTCAGTCTTTTCATGAAAAAAAAAAAAAAGGCCACAGAAATGCCGCTCTCCTGAACTTCAAACCCTCAATTTCATTAAGGGAGGCATTTCAAGTCTGAGTGGAAGCTGCATCTTTTTACTTCGTGAATCTTTCACTGGGAAGTTTATTACTTCAATTATTGTAATACATCAAGTCTAGAGCAAGACAAGATCCATAAGCAGAACATGTGATCGCGACAGGCACCAGCTGTAACACTCATTCATCTACTGGTGTCTGTATTTGTTACAAAAGGGGTGGAAGACTTCACTTGAGTGAGCTCAAACAATCCCGTTCTGTCCCACACGGATACCACATCAATATCCACTTTTGTGAGAGACCAGTCTTCCAGAAAATATTTGTTTTAAAAGAAGAGAACTGGAAGACTCAATTTGTTTGGTATATTTAAAAAAAATATTCTTTAGATTTTCCCCTGAGAACAGACACTTGGTATTTATGAGCAGGCTCGTTGTGTAATGAAAAATGATTCAGAGGAAAAAACCAATTCTTCAGGTGGCAACAACGTTACAGCTAACCATTAGCCCTTTTTATGGATGGATTTTTTTTTTTTACATTTCACAGTTCAATTTGAAGTATGTACATTATCTTTTGGAGTGTTGTTCCGTGGGTGGTAACCTCCAAGGGAAGGAGAAGACTGTCAGCTGGATGCAGAAACTGTTACGACAAAATATACAATAAAATTCAGGCTGGAACAACTCAGTTCCTGCTAACGTAAGTAGTCTGAGTGTGGATGCTGACAAGTTCTCCCCAGCAAGGATTCTAATTCTTTGCCACATACAATTAGAAGGCTCCTGGGAGACCTTATAGCCCCTTCCAGTACCTAAAGGGGCTACAGGAGAAATGGGGAGGGACTCTTGATCAGGGAGTATAGAGATAGGATGAGGGAGAATGGTTTTAAACTGAAAGAGGGGAGATTTAGATTAGATACTAGGAAGAAATTCTTTCCTGTGAGGGTGGCGAGACACTGGAACAGGTTGCCCAGAGAAGCTGTGGCTGCCCCATCCCTGGAGGTGTTCAAGGCCAGGCTGGATGGGGCTTTGAGCAACCTGGTCTAGTGGGAGGTGTCCCTGCCCATGGCAGGGGGGGTTGGAACTGGATGATCTTTAAGGTCCCTTCCAACCCAAACCATTCCATGATTCTATGTGCCCCAAAAGGACTGACTAGCTTTAACACAACTGCTTAGGAAACATATGGGATAGCGATGCAGCGTCTGATTCAGCAAACCCTGGGATGAGCCCCAGGAACCTCTGTGTCACGCACCAGATACAGTAACGCCAGGGCTTGCATAGGGCTATTTTGCACATTGTGTGTTCACCCTCACTCAAGATAAGCAAATTCAGTGCATCAACTTGAGCTTAGAAAACCTGCCTTAGCTCCGTACATGATGTCCTTGCATAGTAAGACAGGAGGGACCTTTTACGGAGCACTCTCAATCCAAGTGCAAGAATTCTACATTAAAATTCGTTACTTCCAGGCTGTGTGTTTACAATTACTACCACATTATACTGACAAATGTATTCCTGTAATTCAAGAACAGACATAAAGAAGGTAGAAATGTTTGTGTGGGGTTTTTTTTGGGGGGTGGGGGGAAAACAGATTAGCAGATCTGTATGGAAAAAAAATGTAGAAAAGTATCTCAGGGCAGCCAGTTGGGGTAAAACACCTGGACTGTTTCTACTGTGGTGCCACTAAGACTGTATCCAAAGAAAAAGAAATGAAATTACATGGTACCTGAAGGGACAACATGCTCTTCCAAGGCCTGAGCAGAAAACCAGCCCATTCACACTTCACAGAAACCATGCTCAGACGATTTAAGAAACCAGCAATACCACAAAAAAATCCTGCCACAAGGCACCACTGCACCCCACAATGTCTTCCTCCACTTCCCACTGGCTTCTTTTCAAAGTATTTGTTGATTACTTTGTTACGGTCATCAATTATGATTTTTAAGGTGAGTTTTATAGGTCTGCACAGCAGTCTGTATGAATATTTGCTGCTGTGAAAAGACGGAAAGATTTGCGAGGTCGATGTTATATCCTCATTTTGAGCAAAGCTACAGGCAAATGCCAGGGTCAGGTGTAGGAGGGCATCACTGTGATAAAATTCTTTTCGGGATATTACTGATTCTTTGCAAATCACTGACTGTTCTGGCATTAATACAAGCGTAGCAGCTCACATTTTATAATTAGCAAGTTTTGTTTTGTTGGGTTTTTTTGTTGTTTTTGTTTTTCAACTTACTGCTACTGGATATACAATAATCCTGAAAAAGCGCAAGTTTACACTCTGGAGAGAAAGTATCCATACCCATGTATGCAACTCTGTGAGTTGCCTAAAAAATGTAGAACAAAACACAAAACAACCACCTTTCTTTTTTAAAAAAAAAAAAGTTTTGCATGCCAATTCAAAAATGGGGTAAAATAACGTAAGCAACATTGATTTTCCTTTTTTTGTGTGGGATATTCAACTTCACAAATCCTAATCTATCTGGATACCACTTATAAAACAGCAAACTGGTCTCTGGGAAGCACAGTCTTTCTTCAGCTTGCCCTCTTCTTCACCGGCAGCACCAGACAGACTCAGGACTCAAGACAGGTACTATTCTCACACGCTGTAAATTGTTTTGTCTTTACCCTCCCAAAATCTAGATGATTGATTTTTCCTTCTTGTCTTTTTTAGTCTCCAAATCTCCATCACTAGAATATTTATACAATTCTATCCTAGTCTTCCACAGCCATTCTAACGAGTAAAGGAAGGTTATCTGTTTTAATCCCAGGGGCTCGAACAAGGGAAAAAAAAATGACACTCCCTCAAGGTTTACCTACTTGAGAAAAACTCACTGCTCAGCAACTACAAAAAAAGCAAAGAAAGAGTCTATACTAAGTTCAGGAAATAATTCTGAATAAATGACAATCATACATCCTCATCTGAAACACAATGCTCAGCTCTTGGGAGCCAGAAGCAGGTCTCCATGATTGCAGGCAGAGCCAGTGTACAGAGAGAAGAAGAAAAGCAGGACCATGAAACTCAAGAGCCAGGATGCCACAAACATGTGCAAACCAAATATTCCTCACAAAATGTGGGTATGCATTCAAATATGCATGCAATGGTGGAGCAACCACTATTTCCTAGTTTCTGCAGACAAGCCTTAGGACTCTATAAAGTCTATACACATTGGCCTACTCCACTTCAAACATCAGATGCGTTTCCTCACAACTGCCTGCACTAACGAGAGCCATTTGGGGTCAGCCTGGCATCCTACGTTCACATCATTGCTCACTCCGTGTCGACCATCTCATAGGAGTGCACCCCTTCCAGACCACAGAGGGAGCCTCTGGTGTCAGGAAGGACACAGAGAACAACTGCTCAGTGTCTCTCCTACCATGAGGACTGAAGGACATCAAATAAAACTACCAGGTGGCAAGTTTGAAACAAAAAAATGTATACTTCATACATAGACTGCTGAAGCGTATGACGTGCTACTCCAGGATGCCACAAATGCAGACGTTCAAAAAATTATTATTCACATTAACCTGGGAAAGACTTCAAGAGCTCTTGAGCAACACGCCACCCACCTTCACCTGAGGAAGACCTTGAGCTGCAGATTACTGAAAGCTGAGAGTGTATTTTGTGCACATTTTCCTATACCATGTCCATGATCTCCCACTCTTCCCCTAGCACTTGCCTTCCTCTGTCGGCTCGCTCTCTCGGGATGTGTAAATGTTGCTCTTATTCTGTCCCACAGTTTTATTTCTCATTTATATTTCTCCTTTTCATTCTGTTGAAGACAATACTTTAAAGAAAATAAACAGTATCTAAATCCCGGTTTAATATAAGTTTAAATATCTAATGAGAGTGACATAAGAGGAAGGGAAAAAAAGGAGTTTATTTAATCAACATCATTGATTTAAAGCAAATAGAGGGGACGAGGTTAATTCTTGGGTTTGGATTTAAAAGAAAAATCGATGACAATAACTTTGTCCAACCCATGCCTGAAAAGTTGTATTAAACAACCTCCCTCTAACTTTGGAGAGCACCTCAAACTATCGAGATCAAACAGAGCACAAAGTACTCCTAAACAAAGCAGGGCTCGAAGTAGCTCAGCTCCCATTCAGCTAAACCCAACTGTCAATACTCCCGCTATGCCACAGCTGGAGCAGCGTGGCCAGCCCTGAAAGCAGACGTATCCAGCTGCTCTCAACCCAGCCTAAACAGCGACAACTGCCTGCAGTATTGGCTTCCAAAGTGATAATAAATGTTGTGCATTTCAGAGCAACTTAAGTGGTTTTTTTCATTTCTCTCATGAACACCGCTTCTTTCGAGAACTCACTTAAATCCACAGGAATTTCCCTACATCTAAATCCATTTTGACAAAGCAGCAACTGGAAAGTGTACTTGGTTTTCCATTTGATTTGCTAGTATCTGAAAATTTGTTTTCTGAAATGAAATTACCTTTTGTCTTTTGGTTTTTTGGTTTTTTTGTGGGTTTTGTTTTGGTTTGGGTTTTTTTTTTAGGATTAGCTTCCTGAAGTCAGATGACAAGTTATCTTTTTATTCAAAGACGAACCCACTGTAATACTTATATTAAAAATTCAAATGCCTGTTATGAACATATGACACTGTTTAATAAAATCTTAACAAAATTTTAGTTAGTAAGTTTACAGTATAGTCAACGTAATGCATCAAATATTTAGTTCCAAACTTACCGGGTGGTCTTACTAGCATATAACAATCTCTTACAAAAATCTGTGAGGTATATAACAAAAATATGAGCAAAATTGGAGAAAAATTGCACTCGGATTTACTGCTACATTTGAACCACCAACCATAGGCACCCACATCAGCGCCAGACAAATCAACCACTGCTAGTCTGGGGCTCTTAACAGCCAACAATCACTGAACTTCAACCACATACGTCTGGAGAAAATGATTTGTTTGCTTTATTGTGCTTAACCAACGCTACCCTTTCAGGAAAACCACACTGTAAACCAAATGGGGTATCCCACATCCCAACAAAGTATCTTAAATATGTTGAATAAAAACACGAGCATTACCTAACGGTGCACTAAATTCCTTTATAACATGCTCTTTGCCCCCTCTCATTTAATTCCCTTCTATATTGCAAAAGAACAGTCACACCTCCTATGTATGATAACAGCTGCAGACTGTATCGTTACTGCTTTTTAGACGATTTATGAGGTCCATGACTCAGTTTTAAAGGCCCACATGACTGTGGGCTACCAAATCCTGCAGCTCATCAGCGGGAAAGATTCTGAGAATCACAAGATGAGTTTTTATATTTTGCATCGAATTGCAGTAAGCAACAGAAATCCTCCACGTGGCACAAGCAAATTAAACCATAAAAGACAAAGTACTGAGAACATTATCGTGAAGAAGGCTGTGGTCTAAGGAGATTTACAAAAGAGATGTCTCTCTGGAGACTAAGCCAACCACCTTTGCAGCACAAGTCCTCTGCTTCTGTGCACTTGAAATCCAGGATTTTATTGCCAAGATCGCACTAATCTTTTTAATGTGGCAAGTTAGAGGGAACAAAGATCACAGAAGAATGAAAACCAATTTTTCTGGCCCATTATTACCAAAAGGGCAGAGAATATTCTCTGGTTGAAGGATCTGTGGGGTTGCATTATTTGAAACATGATGCCAAACAAGGCTATACAAAATAAAACAAAGACAGATCAACCATATGGGTGTCCTTTTATAATGCATTTTAGACCAAAAAATAGCTGGTATCAGACATAAGAAGCTAAGAGCTTTTAGAAAACAAACAAACTATAAAATTCAATATAAAAATCAGTGTACCGAGAAATTTTGGGAAAAAAATGTCTTCTCATCAGAGGTTTTGGTAATGAAAAAACTTCATGGCAATTACAAAGCAAAATGAGTCATTAATAATAATCCTTAGCATCTGGGTAGAACTGCGTAGTTTATTATAATACATTCTCAAACATTTGTGGCTCTTGTGGCAATAAACACTACTGACATGGAAGATGAACCCACAGCGTTTCACAGGATTTCTAAACGCTTTTCATTCTTTTTAAACAAGAGAGTTTAATTTGAGAACTGCTTTTACGCCTGCTCTAAAAGTTCTTACTCATTTGTCGTATCAGGCAAATATTAACTCCCTCTAATTTGCACAGGGCTTATTTTTGAACCATCATCCATTCCGGGGCAATCATAATTTCTGAGTTTTGCTGGGCAAACGTATCAGTGAAGGCAAACAGAGCTCCAAAGCAAATATTACTCATGTAGAATTTACAGCTAACACGCTTTATGCATTTCATCAAAACTTCCATATTTAGCCTGAGCTCTTCAACTGGAAGGAACTATAAACACATTCTAGATTTAGCCCCCAAATCAGTACGGGATTGTCTCTAAGATTTTGTCTAATTCATAACGCAAATTTTTAGTTTATTGTTGTCATAATAAGTATTTAATCTTACTTCAATTAAAATAATTAAGGCACATATGCAAAACATAAGAGTATACACAATGTAACTGATTTTTCTTTTTATTTAGCTGTGGGCTACTGCTGCCTTTCTAGTACAGATGAGTCACTGCAACACTGATTTTTTTGCCAGTGGCCGTATCAGCAAACCCAAAGTTATTATCTCAATCCCCTTTTCTTGTTGTACTAAAAACAGAAATTGATTTCCATTGGACATTTTGAGTTGGCAAAACCAGGAACGCACATAGGCTACCTGAAGGGCACATACACTCAATAATATTAAGACTTTTTTTGTTTTGTTTAAGTCTTCCAGCTACTAGTGGAAGCGGCTTCCACGAGTTCCAAATAAAGCTACTTATTTTCTATTTATTTAAAACTTACAGCACTTACTGTTAAAATCATAAAAATTGAAAACTTACCTGAATTGTAACAAGGGAACAATACAGTATTGTAAAACTGATGCAGTATTAAGTAGTATCTATATACAATAAGATGTAGGTGACTACTTTTAGCCTTACAATATATATGGTACTAATAAGAAGGAAAAGACAAGATGATGATTGAACTTATTAGGTATTTGGAAAAATACTCTTCCTGGCTATAACAATACTGCTTAATTATTGTTAGGAGGAGGAGAAATTACTTTCCAAACGCCAACTGATGCACCAGTTGCAGATGCACAAAGACATTTATGAGTAGAAGGGAGAAAGCACAAGCAAAGCCTAAGGTTTGCCACTCTCTAACTGGGCTGAAAAGAGGAGAACGGGGGGAAACGTGGCAGTGCTCCTCCTTCCTGACAAATATGTCACTCAGCACCAAAATATCCCCTACTCTGTCAAATGGTATGAATTATTCTCCCAAATGGGGAAACAAGAGGAGGCAAGGTTGACTCTGACTCCAGTTTAAATACAAATCGACTTGTGATTCAATTATAGCTTTTTAGCTATTATAACCATTTATAGCCTTCAGCTTAGAAAATGGAATTCTTGTCCTGGGTAGCATGCTAGGTGTTGCCTTCTACATGTGAAAGCCTAAATCCACCTTTGAATTTTCTACATACTTACATATTACTACGCTGTACAGTCAGAATTAAAAATTTTGCCTTCAGGGCAGATACTGTTACGTCTCTTTCTAGTGGGTAATACAGGCTTAAGACAATTATGGCTTAGCAAAATCTGTCAAATCTAAAAGCAATAGCTTGAACACTGTGGAAAACACAGTAAATGCTCTGCCATGGTTCACAAATGTGTGAGCTGCACTCTATTGCATTCATATTATCACAATTTTTCTGAAAAGAAAACATTAACTTATGTGTATTCCTTTTAGGCAAAAGATTAACAGATGCAATGTTATAACATCCCAGCAGCAATTTTTCCTAACATCTAAAGATTTATACTTTTTTTTTTTCACCTCTAACACTTTTGTCTTACTTTTCATTATTGTTCACATTTTTCTTCTCTCACTAGCTAAAAAATGAAGAACGAGAGGCGCAAGCCACGAATCTTTTGAACTTAAAAGCTGCAATAGTAAATTATAAGCTCCAAGTTCCTCCTAGTCCAGCATCGCATCCCAACAGCAGCCACAAGTGGATGTCTAGGCAAGAGTAAAAGAGAAGCACAATACTCTTCCAGCTCCAAGCTTAGAGGGTTTCCTGCACAGATCTACAGTTGCGCAAAGACTCAAGTACTCTTCTGATACTCTTCCCTGTCAGGTCAGTGGTGACACAACTGCTAGTGATATGAAAATTAGAAGATGAAATCAGATTACCTATTAATTGGTAAGCCAACCTCCAGAGTTCTACGTATCAGCCTCAGGTTCCTCGGTTACATGATTTCTACGTACCGTTCTAAAGCGGTTTTGCTGCTGTAGCCCTGTCCTCCAGCCTATGACATCCCTTCATCAACAGAGCAGCCAGTAATCGCTTCTTTTAAAAACAAAATTGAAATTAACTTTTCTTAGAGATGAGATCAATTCAACCTAGTGTTAAAAAAAAACATAAAAAGACTATACTAGCAAACAGGTATCTTGAAAAGACAGCAGCACAGCAGCATGCCTGTAATTCTACATTCTACGAAAGAGGGTATTTGGTTAGGGAGCATGACTGAAGTTTAATATAAAATTGATGTGCTGGATGGACTGAATAAAGCAGAGAACATGCCTCCAATTAAATGGGTTTTAATACCCTTTTCTGATAGTTATCTGGTAAATGATAATATTGAATGTTTTCTGTTGTTCCTTTACCACTGTACAACACTTGGTACCAACTCTGCAGTTGGGCAGATTACTGTGTGGACATTTTTGCTCAAAAGAAAAGAAAGATGACATCTGCTTTCAATTCTGCTGACAGAATTTTATCATCACAGCGATAAAACTAAGACCTTATTAAATTCATATTCTGAAGGTTTGGGGGCTTTGTAATAGAAAGAAGTTCCATGATTTCAAAATAATTAGAATCTGATGATTTTATTTAACGTATTTACCGTACGAACATTCAAACATTCGATTCCGCCGCAGCGCAAAACCTCACTGTATTCTGTATAGGAAGCCATTCTAAAAAAATTTTAACATTTTCTGTTCCCTTTCCATGAACTATATTTTACATTTCTGCTGTTCCTGAGAAATGCATTAAAGGCAGATCACATGATTTCCCTCACGTCAACAAATGATGGCTCAATTAGGCAGATAAGAATCTCCAGCCCTCAGCAGAAACTCTCTTCAGCCCATTCTCAGCAGCATAAAGCAGCACTTGGGGACAGCACTAGTCCTGGGGAATGAATCCTTGCTGTCCTTTATAAACACGCTCGTTGAAAATTCCTCTTTCTCTTCAAAGAAAATTGGATCCTTCATGTTGTTGAAAATTTTCAGTCACTCACAGTTTGTAAATCCTTTTTTTCTACATGCAGCTACAGTTCATGATTAAAATCAATAAAATGGTGAGGAATTTTAATTTTAGCACATTGCTCTACTAATTCTAAATCTTCTCTTGGAAATAAGGTATTTTAATAAGTAAATTAATAAAAACTCTTAAATATTGACTCAATGGACACGGGAAATTGATAGTTAAGGACGAAATTCATTCTTACCTTACTTTGCAATGGTCAAGTGAGAACTCCATATACAGAGTGCCAAGGGTCGTAAGCCCAGCTATAAATGCCAATATTCTCCTGGGCGCTCTCAATGGATGACAAATTTGTTTCTGCTTCATTCCAGCTACTCAGACCATCTTCCATGCTCACTACCTGCCGTTGTTTTGCTGAATTTCTAAATTTTAAGCCTACTGTGAAGAGAAATCTATTTAAAATACTGTGGTCTCTCACTTCAGGTTACGCAGAGAGGCAGAATGCTCACTACCTCCCTTCTTTCTCCCACTTATTCCACTTCTCTCATTCTTTAAGATTTTATGACTCTTTATAATGCTTAGCCTTTACTTTTCACAAAACACCTCAATGTTGTTCAGCACCAATTATACTCCATATGGTCTTAAGAAGACATGTTCAGAGGCATATGCTGAGGCATATTTCATGCTAAATGCTGTTAACTGCTGTTCCCCACCATTTTCAAATTTGCAGAAAGTATTGTTATATTGCATCTGGCAATAGCATAGTTGGCAAAAAACTATTAGGAGCGGTGGCATTTCGCAAAACAACTTCAGCAACTTCAGCATAAAAAGTGCTAACAAGACAGATCTTCTCACCTACAGGTCGTCAAGGGCTAGACATTATTGGCCACATACTCCACCTGATTTAGAAGGGACTTTGCAGTATCTACGGACTACAAGGTATGAATATGCTGATATTTATGGTGAATATTATGGCCAGGTATTCAGTAAATGATTTTGCCTGAGCAGCTACGGTATTTAGAAACCCAAAAAACCGCACTGTCCTTAATGAACACAGTCCTGCCAATAAAACTTTTGGTGCAAGTATGATTAGTCTGGGAAGGTGAGAGCCCTTCTGCTGGTACACCAGCTGCTATGAACTGTCTCCACCTTGGGGTGCTTATGTCAGAGAGAAGTGTAAATCCCCATGAGGGTTTTCCACAGCAGCTGCACCAGCAAAATCCTTCTATTGTGGACAAAATCTAAGTGCCCTTAGCTTTTGTTTAAGCCAAGCCTTTGCAAGGATTAGTACTGGTGTTTCTATCTTGTTCATATTGCTAAAATGACGTTTCATCAGTCAAGCCCTGCCTGCCACCATGACGGTCTGGGTATGCCTTAGAAAGTAACAGTGTCTGCCTCTATTTCTCCAACTTAAAAATTTCTTTTAAGAGTGCTTTAAAACAGCGCTCATTACTTATTCAGAGAATTTAGTACTTCCTTCAGTATTCTATCCTTAATGAAAAGAAGAAGAAAAGAAAAGAGGAGGGTTATCTTTCTTTTGGCCAAACCAGACGTGTGTCTGAAGCACATTTACCAAGCAGGTGACCCAGCGCACTCCTGACGGAGCATTAGCCCCACGACTAGAAGGATTAAAGCCTAAATCCTGTCTTTAAGGCACAGTTCTATTCTTCAAAAATAAACTCGGGAAACACCATGAAGATCTCAACTAAAGCAGATGTCCCCTGAGAAAGGTGCTCCCTCTGTTGCACCAGGATGTGTCTTATGTCCTATAGCCTCTTTCAAATGAACTTCCAGGACCTGTTTTTGGAATCAGTCAATTCCTGTTTCAAATTAACCTGATAACAAACAAGGTTGGTGAGACTCAGCCCTTCTGCCTCCTAAAGGACTAGGGAATCTATCACAAAGTTGCAAAAAGCCCAAACCACAGGGCATACTATTAACGCGTTTAATATGGTATCACTGCAAATCTGTGCCGACGCATTTTTCAAAATACTTTTTTTACTCTAAGTCCACAATTGCTGACACGATGTGGCACACAAATTTACTTGACACGGATTTTTCAGATATTGATTATCTACGCTGTAAGAACATTTTTACTTTTTTAAATGATAATTTTTACTTGCAGAATCAAAAAGTAGCCTCCAGGTTCCCATCCTGCTTGCAACCCCTGCTGTTTCAAAACACCACCTGTAGTTTACAGCGTAGGTCGATGCCATTCAGTACAGGTCAGCTTTTGAGCTAAGAGGAAGCGTATATGACACCCCTTGCACTATGTATACATATTTTAACATTCTATAATTTTAGTGCAAAAGTTACTCGCTTTGAAACAACGAGCATAAAAGTGACCATTTCAGAGTGCTTACTTCAAAGCAAATTATTAATCTAACTTTTTGCAAGAAAAAAAAAAAAGAGTTTTGTACTTAAACAACTGCACTATCCCTATTACAGACGTAAATGATAAATGAAACTCTAATTTCAACTTCAGAGCAGGTAGTGGGCTACCATAAAGAGCTTAACTAAGCTCTCAAGTTACACACACGCACATAGTTTTTGCTGCTAAAAAATTAACCTTCTTCATGTAAAACAGAGCCCAATTGCTGTTGTATTGATATGAGGTTTTTAATGCAGCAGTTGATGACACAGACACAAAGAATATATATTCCAGGGTTATGCAGACTATGACATCTCCATGGGTTTCTGAGATCAACTCCTTCGGAAGAAAGGTGGAACGCCAAATTTCAATCAACTGTACAGAATGCTGACTACCAATTTATTATACATTTTGGTAGTCAGCATCCAAAATAGCAAGTTACCTCAAATCAGAAAAAATCCACAAATTTCAAGTTTTAGTCTTTAGAACAGTCTTAAATTAGTGATTCTTTTTAAACCTTATCAGAGAAGTACTGAAAAGAAAAATAATTCAAGATAGAACCAATACTGTTTCAAGTCAGAGCTTCTAACTCCTCGATTTACTGGAGCTTTAGTTTAGAGATTTTGCTCTAACAAAGTTGACATGGTAACAGACAAAATTCTTGTGCTCTCATAAAGGGAGCATCTAATAAAGACTGACATGCAAGAGGACCTGCAGTAAAAATTTCCCTTCAAATTGACTCACCTCACCCCTTTGGAGTCTGAAGGCTTCCCTTTTTAATTTACATTTAAATAGTGTGTTAAATCTGCCCAGACTTTACATAGGATTTGAGACTCGGTGTCCCTGAAGGCAGAGGCACCTGGGAGCAGGGTCTCAGCAGGGTCCCTGGCCCTGGTGACCACCTCGTCCCACCGCTCCCCAGTTGGCTACAAAGCCTGACTCAGTCTTTGCAGACACGTTGCAGCCCAGAGACTGAAATTTAGTATTTCAGAGACAGAGAATTTAGTATTTCAACGGATTTACAAGTTCTCCTAATGAAATAAAAGCATGCCCTTCCTGTCCCCCCCTCCCTTCTCCCCGCCCCCCCCCCCCCCAAAAAAAAGCAATATACTTTTAAAAGGGTAATGCAATCACAACCATTATGTCAATGAAAATTACATGCTGGGTTTATCTCTGTAGGTATCTGTCAAACGCAAAGTGCTCACAACATCTTTGGCGTAATAATGATGTTTTATCATTTTAATTACAAACACTTTGAAAAAAAATAATCCCTAAAGTGTACCAATTGGGGTGGTCTGAATTAACGGGAGCTTGATAGCCCAAGGGTAGCAAAAATAGATTGAGCTACCAAATTTCATAGTAGTTATAGCAGCTGTCTTCTTGCCTCAGGGAAGCCGGGTATTTAACAAAGCAGACAGCTTGGCATTGGCATCTGATTAGTAATGTGGGTATTGTTGGACAGAATACGCATGGTTCTATTGTTTCGCTGTTTGATTAGGAATTTGGAGAGCTAGGGCATCATTTAGCTTTTATAGTCAGCTCCAGCGTGTTCACTTACAGGTACTGTAAAAGGATATTTTCTCACTCCTCACATGCTGCAAGTAGGGAATATTGTCTTGAACATGATCGATGAAACATGACAGGATTTAAATGTCAGGGTCAGTTGCTTCCCCATTTCTGTGCCAAAATTTTGTTGAACCGACCGCGTAAGTTTTTCTAATTGGGGAGAAAAGCGAATAAGGTGAAAGCCTGCTCTTCCCTTACCACAGGATACAAACTGTTTGGAATTTAAAATCATTTTAAAACATCATTTATTCCTGTTTAACTTTACAAGGGAAAATTCCTCTTCACAAAAGAAGTCTCAGAGGAAAAATCCAACTGTTGGGGAAAGGGGGATTGATTTTTATTTTTCTAATCCCAGAGCAGCCTAACGGTTTGGATAACCACTGGGGGTAAGAGAATCTCCGGTTCAAAACCAATCTGCTTAATGGTAAGAATCTTAGTTAACACGCTTTATCTAAAAAGGCTTGATCCCGGGGAACAACCTTAGCACAAACAACAATATTACTCCGAGGTTTGCGTTTGAACTTCATACAGCCCAAAAGACCCCCCACGTGGCTCTTCTCCCTTTCCTTCTTTAAGTATACATCACAAATTATTGGGGCTTGTTGGCAGAGTTCAAATCACTGAACTCATTGCAAAGAGTCTACTTCAGCCGAGAAGTACATTCTTTTACTCTATCAAATCCATCTGAGGTAATAAGACTTGATGTTTTATTCAACAGAGCTGAGGAAAATTGTTGCACAATAGGTTAATTCAAAATGGCAGCATAGAAAATGCATCTGTCAGTGGGGATCAAATTACAGGGCAAGCTCCTCTCAATGCTTCGAAAAACAAGTCTGCAGTTCCACAGATTACGTGCATGTGTGTGTTTAAAGGGGTGGGAAAGGAGCTAAATATCTGAGCTAACCTCCAATTAAAGTCAATCATAAAAACAGCCAATTTAATGAGCACGGATTTCTTTGGGTAATTATAACACCAACCACTTTTTTTTTTTTTTTCTTTTTTTTTTTTTTTTTTTTTTCTCCTCTCTCCCTCTCTTTTAAATCTGTAATTCTGCCTTCTTGTTATTGCTTGCTTTGTCATTAATCGCCTCAGGAACTTGATTTCCTAGCAACAGACTCTGCCACCAAACATTTGGCTCCCGTTCAACGTTTCCTTTGTGAAAAATGGCACTGCTATTGCCGCCTGGCTGTTGCAGCTAGACTGGCTGTGTAAGTGCTCTAATAATGCATTCTTCTAAAAAACACCCCAAAAATCACACGATAAAAGGAGCGATGACTGAGCTTCACTAATTACTGTGCTGAAGAAGCGTAGCTGCAATTTAAAGGCTACTGGGGTAGGAGGAGAATGACAGCAAAGGAAGCGTGTACATTCGTCATATAAATAAACATAAATTAATAACCTAGAGGCGAACATTTAGAAATAAATATTTTTATGCAATTAGACAGATTCTCATTAATCTATTACGGCAAAAGGAGGTACAATCTTTCTTAAAAGTTGACGATGCATTTTTCTGCATGAAGTACAAAGCATTCATCTTCAGAGAATGACAACTCGAGGATCAAACTTCACGAAAGATAAGAAAAAAAAGTTTCTTATTCACTTTTCCACACCAAGCTACTTGAGGAAACCCTGGCAAATTTGTCTATGCCTGAGAAGTTGTACCTGAAATGGTAGCATAATGCACACCGCACCCGAAATATATCACAGAATGACGTAACCCATGCTGGTGCCAGTTTAGACAAAGAAATAAAGCCGGGAATTTTTGTATTTATGAAAGTATTTTTTTCCGTATTTGTTTTGGAAGCCAGCAAATGGCAGCTTTGCTTCCTGGTGAGATGCAGAGTCCATCATCTCTCCACACTGAACGGATCATACTTCAACTAGAACTTCCAAGAAAACACAGAAAAGACTCAAGACGGTGGGTTTCAGGGGGGCGATGTTTTCTCAGGTCAGCAAAAAAAGGCCCCGACTAACTGTTGCTATCCGCAGCTTCTTCTTTATGCTTAAGACTTTCAGAATGGTGTTTTCCTGGCCATAAAACCTATTCATTATTGTGAGCAATAGTTTTGCATGTCAAACGGCACACATACCATCGCCAGAGCACTATGGCAAAAGTTATCAATGGAAAAAAAAAAGCTATTGTGGAGTTATTCAAATAAATGTCTTTTTTAGGAGATATTCCTGCCAGTGTCTCTGTCTCTCGTTTCCCATGATGCGCACACTGACCCAGCACATCTCAAAGCAAAAAACCTATCACAACCCATTGTAAATTATCGTACTTATCATAGCAGCAAATTACAATAAAAATGCCTTCACTGAATACGCTTCTGAAAGGAGGAGACAGCACAAAAGAAATTTCACTTATACTTACATTGTTATAATAATCAGCATTTTTTTTCTCAAGTAGAATAGCCAAACCTCATGTAAAATACTGTAGAATGTTATTTAAGCTTTGCTACACATTGCTGACATCAAGCTTATGTTTTGACAGTCTCATGTTGAAACCAGATAATTCCGCCATCAAGCCCACCACACCACCACAGCATCTCTCTGCTTAGACAAGCACTTAGGCATTAAAAGAAAATAAATATAAAAATACCACAGTATTTGTTGAAACATAGCAGGGTGGTTGGAGCTTTAAAAACTTCTTCTCCTCCAGCAGTAGGTATGTTACATTGGGTTCATTATCATTATGTCCCAACGCCTGACATTTCCTAATTGAAACGGCCTCAGACCGGAATACCTGGTCTTGATCAGAACTGTCATTAACATCAACATAAACTACGCTTGCCGTTAACTTTGTAAATGCAAAAGAGGTGCTGAAGGTGGGTGAATGTAATTTAATTGGGGGCTAACAAATCTCAGCAGTATTAGGAAATTTCATACTTAACGTGGTACAACTCAAGGGCGTCACCACTGAGCAATGTCTATTGCTTGCTACATGGAAGCAGGAGAAGGGAATGGTTTAAACTTCTATGGATTGTGAGATAACAGTTGCCGATACAAAGCTGACCGAGCGAAAGCGTTATCTTTTCCGAGTAAAAGGTTATATGGCAACACTGAGAGTGAGCAACCCAAAATTCAGCCGCATAGAAATAAGTCTCAGAGCTACAAAAAAAACGCTTCATCGCTCCTCTAGTCTCTAGCTACGACAGGTAGCACAGGAGCTGACGCTTTCAGGTCACCGTAAATTCAAAAAGCAAAGACAAGGGATCATAATGCATAAAGTATGGTGTAAAAACAGTCCCACACCTCTTTAATGGACACAGATAAACGTGAGCATCAGCAATGCCGTACCTTTATGAAATGGCCAGGCAAGAAGGCTATGTAGATACCAACGAGAGAAGCTTTTTAAGCACAGAAACTATATCCACAAAATGCAAGTTCAAATACAGTCCCTAAACAAGCACCCACTATTTTCCTTTGTACAGAAGAGAGACAAGCATTTTATTAAAGGAAGATCTGTGGGTTTGAGGAGCTACTTAACCCATCCATTCTAAGCTAAGACTCAAGTTACTGCAGATGGGGGACCTTACTGCCATCACTACTGCCATTTCACATGCCTAGTGAAGGCAAGTATTAAGGAGGGGGAAAAAGGAAAAGCAGAAGTACAGAAGGACCTTTCAAGAACACATTTATTACTTCAGCACCGAGATAATAGAAGCATCAAATGACAGCGTTTCACCCACCTAATGGCTCCAACTGCAAACATTAAATGAATGCAGGTGTTGGACTGACGAACAAATTGAGTAAAGCTAAATAACAGGCAGAAATAACTGGAACAAGAGAAAACACACATCTGGGAAGCACCACACTTGTGGCAATAATGTTCAAATACAGGCAGAAAGTTAAAATTCATCTGCCTGTGTGAGCAAGCAGTATCAGTTGTCACGGAGTTAAGATTTCACAAGGTTAAGTGCAGCTTTTAATGAAGAAAAGCATTTTCCCTTTTTCCATTTTCTTCCCATTATGAAAGGACAAGTGCAAAATTCCTTACTCACACACAGCAACAGAGAGGTGCTAATTGGAGTCAAATGACAACTCAAATTCTCCTGAGTTTTTCTGCTCTCCTAAGTAACTCTTATCAGCAGATTATTTTATTTAATCAAAAATAAAAATGTGTTTGCAGTCCAGGTTTTCGGAAGATATGAAAATTAATAGCTATATACTGCAAGTTGCATTAAAAATGTTAAAACGTTTGTGCGCAATGTCAAAGAAGTGAGTACCAGCAACTCCTATAGATTTTAGCTGGTGCTAAAGACATTGATGATACTTAAAAAAACCAAAACCCAAACAAAATACAACTCAAAAACCCCACAACCCAATACATGTCATAGAATCCCTGTAGATGCCTACATAAATACAGTACTACCATCAGTCTATTAAATACCTCTGAAAATAAGATGAGCAAGGTTCTCAAATATGGGGTTTTATTACCCAAATTTGTAAGATGCAACTCTAACGCTTAAGAATTCTAGAATGCAAGTCCTGACAGAAAGCATGGATTCACAAAAAGAAAGAAAAAAAAAATGAGAAAACCACACACACAACACAACTTAAAGATTGTTTTCACGTCAGGTTGAGTCCCATTCACAATTTCAGAGACAGAATGACAATGTTTAGTGCTATCATAACTCTCAACTTATTCTGAAATAAGGGAAATGTCTGAGGAAGAGACATTTTCTAGCCCCAGCAGGAACCAAATAAAATCCCTCACAGTGAATTCTAATCAGACACCAGCAGCACAGCTAGCTGAGCCACAGTGAAATGAATATGACAGAATGGAAGATATGATGTCAGCGGTAGAAATTACTGCAAGTATATGAATTATATCTGGAGAAGAGAAAGAAATTGCATAGAGTTTGACAGTACATGTAATCTATCTTAAATGATATAAAGTAGAGTAATTTTCAAGGATTAAAATACACCTTTAAAGTTTACCCTCTTTGAGAAAGCTGGGGCAGCCTCTGTATTTTGCTTCTATCTGTGATTTACAGGGTCCTATTCTTTTCTAGTCTTCCTCCAATTTGTCTGCCGGATCTGATTACCAGATGGCTAAAAGAAACGTATTGTGTTCATTGATGGTAACAGAAGTTGTCTTTAAAGGTTCTGTCACGGCTTCACTATGTTTTCCTTTGTACCTACTCCTCCCTCTGTGAATTGATTAGATTTCCGAGCTAAGTTTCATCTGAGGGCCATTCTGCCGAACGCTGCATTGAAAAGCACATTATCTATTCTGGGAAGCACATACAGATGACCACAGGATATCACGGACCTGTCCTAAAGCAACAACTGCCCTACTCTGCCAAGAAAATAGATGGTTCGATCATCTCAGGACACGGATTTCCAGAATAAGTATCTGTCACTAACATACATTCTAATGCCATCCCAGAAATAGGTGACAGTTGGATAGAAAGAAAGAAATTAAAAGCAACATACGCACAGTGCAAAGCCAAGGAAGGCAACAAGACTAAAGTGAAGACAGACAACAGCAGACAAATTAATGACTCTGAGAGCTACCCTATACCTCAGGGGTGGTAATTGTTCACTACCTGGTTTCATTTAATCTGGTAAACCCCTACAAACCTCCAAGTGAAGGAGCTAAATGACAGAATAGGGCATGAACGCGCTGCAGCGTGAGGGAACGCGTCTCTTTTCCTTCAGTGAAGTTACACACGCAACAGCCTGTCCTCTGGGGTGATGACACTGTCCCAGAACTCGCTCAGACGGACCCATCCTTGAGTGCTTTTGCTACAGGGGTGAGCCCAACAGATCTCCTCCACAAATCAGATATCTGAACTCCATTTTGCAAATATCTAATCCAATTTATTAGCGCTTCAGTGTTATTTATTTATCCATTAACATATGGGCATCTTGGGTTTTATTTTCAGTTCAGTACAATAATTCTCTGTCTCTTAGTCAAAGCTTGGATGTCACAGAACTGGCATCTGAAGAACAGCTTTTAATATATATGAAAATCAGAGTAGTGAATCACCTAGTCAAAATTTAAGCGATCAAACCGACTGAACACAGTAGAGTGGCTTCGGAACTAAAATAAGATGAAGGCTGTATCTTAAAAAACCCAAACCTAGTTTTCACCTCATGTAACGTTTCCCACTTGTCTAGAAGCATCTCCACTGAGTTTAATTTTTCTAAATTGTATATTGGAATTGCATATGATAAAAAATAAATAAAAAACCACCTTAGTGCAGATTAGCTTTTGGTAACATTTGTTATTCTTCTTTATTTAAACTATACTCTTAGCCTTTCAATATTTTTTTGAGCCAATAGCATTAATTCCTAAGCGTGGCATTTGGAACAGACTGAGGTATAATTATTGGGAAATAAAAAACTGAGAACACTTGAAAAACAGAAATAAAAAATGAGTAGACAATACACCTACGTATTTTTTTTCAACCGCAGCACAAACATATGGTCATAGCAGTGGGATATATTTTCTTTGTATACTGAGAAGGTTATAAGTATTTTTTGACAGTTATAAAGGGGCAGTCTTGGCCATACGCAGGAATCAATAACAACCATGTAAAGCCTACAGCAGTGCACACTAACAGGCTGTAGGAGACATTAACACTAGCTAAAAGAAATAACTGTATTTCCAATGAACTTGTTCCTCCTGGATAATCAATTTTTTACACTTCTTACCAGCTGTTCCCACATAGCTCAGGTAGCAGAATGGAAGCAGCTGTCATACAGAATCCATATATTACATGCATGTTAAGAGGTTTTAATCTGTCATAGATGTTTTACGTTTGCTAATTTTGATCAGTCGTATCAACTCGAGAGCAAGAGGAAAACAAATTCACCGCTTCTATTTAGGCAAGATGTAATCTACACAAATACACTAATCTGGCTCGATTCATTCTGGATGGTAAAAAAAAGAATACTGATCGTGAATCTACAAATGCCCCATCCTCAAAACCCCTTTATTCCAGAAGTAAGATTTCATCATTAAAATCAGTTTGCCCCACCGCCCACATTCAAGAGATTTGTCACAATCATTGTTTCTGAAATATTGAGTTATAAGGTGCCGTAGTAATTACTATGGAATAAATAGCAATTAAGATTGTTCACACAAATAAGCTCAAACTGTTTGCAGTGAATAATTATGCTAATAGTGTTTTTCTACATAATTTGTGCATCCTTCACAACAATTTACTAGAAAATGTGAAATGTAAATTTGATGCACTACTACAAAAGCTCTGAAAATATGTTTAGTTCTTATTTTTTTCCCCACTAATTTAAGAAAGCACACAACTGAAACATACTTCTACATTTGTACATTTAAATTTGAAATCAAACTACGCTGAAATTGAAGTAGTCATTTTTTTTCATTGTATTCCTACGAAATCATCCTAAACCATATGCACAAGACACGCTCATTGCTTAAACCTCACAACGTTGTAACACAAATTTTAGCAACTTGAAAGAAGCCGAACTTACCGCTATGTAATAAACTTTGGCCTTTTCCACCAACTTCCAGTTCTTCTCCAAATCAAGATGCTTTTCCTTCTTGTAGCAATTAGCAGCAGCAAGGTTGGCAACAAGAGACCTGAAAATGATTAAAAACCAGGCATTAGATCCTCTTTAACTAACACTACTGCAAATTTCTCACTAAGAACAAGATTTCTCAAAGATAATCAAAGATCCTAAGGAGCATAAAAACAATTAACAAAGAGCACCATAAACCACATATACTTTATTTGACCATTTCATAGTATTTAAATAGTATTTTTAAGATTATATATTAAATACAATTTAAATTTAAACCATATATTAAATAATGTATTTTAAATCCAGCTACGTAGTTCACGTAACCTGTCACTATTCTACTGTTCACGTGCCTTCGTTTGCTTAACCAGACTCAACCTTTGTTGCATTTTGTGATCAACCCTGATCTGTATGGTATAGTATCTGCAGATTTTCACTCAAACTCTTCTAGTACCTAACACCTAAAGGGAAGTAGCTGCTCCAGTTTATCTTCTGAAAACTGTTTTCCCTCACTAGGACCAAAAAGTTGATGGATACTTATGTCTTGCCTTTATCATTTTCCAATGAATAGTTGAATTATTTAAAAAGAGGTTTGTTTGGGTACTTTTTCCCCCTTAGGTTCATATTTTCCTTTAGCAAATGAGAAAGAGTCACATTGCTACGTTTAGATGAACTGTTAAAAAAAACTTTGGCTTAGCTGTGTATTACTGGAAAACTACCAAAAACTCATTTGTACTTCATTCTTTCCTAACAAGTTATAACACAAGCCATGGGACACAAGACAAAAATACCTGTATTGTATTTACTTTGTTACATGTAAGATATATTCTATTTGAAATCCTCCTCTTCAGCCATTCAATTCAGCCTTATGAAACACACAAAACTTATAGATGTACTCCTAAAAACAGGTCATAAATAGATGGTTATGCACTAGCTCTCCACCCTGGCTACCAGGACCAAATCCTTCTGTGCAATTTTGTTACGAGAATGTTTAATAACATCCAATATTTAGAGAAGGGGAGTTGGGGAAACAGACATTTCCACGTTGGCATACAGAGTTTTACGTTGATTTTTCAGGATTTAATGGTCATAGGATGCATCTTTATCATTAACACACCATTGTTTTGTGATATTTGAGTACATTAGCCAGATAATTAATATGTAATTGCACATACAACGTACGGCTATTTAAAAGTTTTCCCTTCTCCAACATACAAATTCATGTTGTATGTGTCATCATTTTCGATAGAAATGCCGCTACAATCCAGAGGCAATGGGTCAGAGTGAATGGCTGATCTGCTCTACCAAGTTATACTTCTGCCTCCAGATTGGGTGCCGTGTACAGGCCCTAGGAGGTAGTAAACTGGGAATTCTTGAAAATTTATTCCACCTCAAAACAGCATCTTTCCACTGTTGCCACTTCTTTTTGTCCTATTCAATAAAAACCAAACAAAAGGCCCCAAAGAATCTCTTATGAAGACAGAACCAAGTCTCCCTGTAAAGCTTCCCAAAGCGCTTGTCACTGACAGTCCCTGTAGAGTTAAAAAGATCAAGTATATGAAAATTTAAACAAAATGTTAGACTAACTTTTTCTGATTATATCAAAATACATAGCACAGTTCTGTGTCATTTCATCCCAAGGAATATTCTTGGAGCTTATCTCTCTAATTGTAAAGCCTAAAGGCAATGAGAACTAATGTGAATTTGGAAAATTAAAAAATAAATAAATTTATAAACAAATAGACCAAGCCTGTGTAGCAGCAAGAGGGCAAGAATTTTCATTCTTAATAAATATTATCATTTCAATGACAAAAAATCCACCAGAGAACCAAGTAAATCCAAGAAAGACTTGTGCATAACTGTAGTCATTTTCTATAAACCAAACTTATAAAGCAAATTCAATCTTTCGGTTTTGGCAAACCCTAAATATCCAAACAAGGACCTAGCTGGAAAAATCCTGCCTGTCTGCATATGTTGCTAAGTGAAAAGCACTCATGTTCCAGAAAACTAAGCAAAGACTCTCCCTCTGTTTCCTTTCACTTACCACATGCCCCTGAAACTGTAAACCTCGCTCCACATCCAACTGCAGAGATACTCTGCACATGGCGCGTAATAAAAGACGGTTACACTGAAGACAAAGCACCAAGCTTTTCCAAATTAAAACTCTAAGTCTAACAGCACCACGTTCAACATGTGGGACGCAGAGAAGGTAGATGTTTTTTCAATGAAATACGGCAATTGGAGACAGCCAGAGCGCTTCAAATCCAACAGCTTAATGGGGACTCTCTGCACGTGGGGACTTCTGAGCGGAATGCACAAATCAAAGTCGTGGATTATGACGGAGTGTAGGTTCTACTTCAGTTTAATCATGTGTTAGGATTTTCTTGAAAAGCTCTGAGAAAACAAAGCCTATTAGTATCGCTAAGCTAAAGAATTCCGAGTGGTAATCATGAATTAGCTCCGAACCCTTTCCTGCAAAAAGCTAGACAGACTAGCAGAAACAAGAAACATTCACATCGGGGCACCTGGAACATAGATATACACAGTGACTTACTGGGAAAACCAGGAGTGCTATCAGCCAGCTCCTCCAAAAGTGACAAGAAAGCTGAATTACCTGAAGGAGGAAGTCGGCACGTACCTCAATTGAGACAAGAGATTAGTCAATAAATAGAGCTATCAACTGGGGCCAGGTTGAAGTGATTCTTACAAATATAGAAAACGCTGAAAACCAAGAAACAATCAGAGGGTAATTAAAGACTGAGAATAAACTTGCTCTCACTAGAAGAAGGGGGGTTGCACAAGAAAGCCTATAGAAGCAACCGTCGGCTGTTTTTTCTCTGTCTCCTGAGCAGGGAAGTCAGTCTCCAGAACTTGCTGCACACTCTGAAGCCATTGGGATGAAGCCACTGCCTCTAGTATTTGCACAAACATGTGATATTAAGAGAGAAATGTATTTTATGGTAGCAAACCAAAAATACTGATTGATACATTAAAGAAGTACTTGCAGACATTTTTATGAATAATATACCTAAACTTTTAAATTCAATTGAGATGCATGGCAAAAGATGCACATATTTTTCCTGAATTTATGATGTACGTCTATTGACAGTCTTGACTTCATTTTCCCATCACGCCATCTAGGAAACGGTGATTGCTACAGGATGCGTACACAGACAGTATGTGACTGGAGAGAGAGAGAGAATCACAGAGCAAAAACATCTTTATCGCTTATCTTCTCTTTGAAAAACTGAATATGGATCCTGGAAATGAAGGGGGAAGTCTGTAGACATAATTAATGTCAAAACTCCAGATGAAGATGAATGGACTTCCTTCCTCCACTGAGTACGTACATTCATTCCTGAGAGTAAGACATTATGTATGACATTCAATTGGGAGGGACAGGCTGATCAGCTGGAGGACAGGGCTGTCTGTCATACAGTGGATCTTCAAGAGCCTGGAGAAGAGGCCTGGCAGAACACTTGAAGGCAAATGCAAAGTCATGCAACTAGGACAGAATAACTCCCATGCGACAGTATAGGCTGAATGTTGACAGGGTACAACACAGCTTTGCAGAAGAGGACCTGGATGTGCTGGTGGACCAAGCTTGGAACATAAGTCAGCAGTGGGCCCACACAGAGAGTTTAATCACATTCTGGTCTATATGAGCAAGCATGCAGCCAGCAGGACAAAGGAATTACCTATACTCAGAACAGAGGAGAACCTGTAATGGAAAGCTCAACACTTGACATGGAACTCCAGATGAGGTCTGGAGACCAGAACAGAGGTTCTCCTGGTCTTGTCTGGAGTTCTGTGTCCAGCTTTGAGCTTTCTTTTCCAAGGAAGACGCTGACACAAAGCAGTGAGTCCAGCAGTGGGTCATCAAGATTATTAAGGGGCTAGAACACTTAACAAATGAAGAAAGGCTTGGCTGAGCCTTAAGAAGAGGTATCTAAGGGGAGACCTTCCTCCTGTCTTCAAATATCTAATGCAAGTTCACAGACAAGATGGAGGCAAACTATTCATGGACGCAAGAGGGAACAGACACAAGCTGGAAGAAGGAAAATTCCAGCTGGGTATCATCAAAAGAATTCCTCCCATTACAAGTGGTCGAACACTGGAATAGGTTGTCCAGGTATGTTGTGCGACCTCCATCCTTGGAGATGTTCAAAACCCACCTGGACATGGCCCTGAAAAACCTGTTGTAACTTCAAAGATGGCCCTGCTTTCTGCAGGGGTTTGGACCAGATGCCCACTTTAACTAAAATTGTTTTAGGGTTCCACATGTTATTTGGAAAATTCTCCTTCCTCCGACTCTCAGATCCGTTCATGTTGCTGCCTATTACTTTTTCTAATTCTACCCAAAACATTCATCAAATACTCAGGAAGTTTGGTGCAGATTTTAATTATGGGACTGTTATCTTACCTTAATAAATTCTATTAACTCCTGATTCGGCTTTGAAAGGGAAAGAGCAGTTCCTTAGGAACTGGCATTTCAATGGCATTGAAAGCCACAAAGGGAAACCAAAAAGGATAATGACAGATATTTTGCTCTTATTCAGAGCCAAAAAGAAAATATTCTTCAGGGTAACCAATGCCACTTTCATTATTGATTCAATATCTAGTATCAGAAAATACAGATATTGGCAGAAACCAGGGAGGGTTGGTGTGTGCTGGCAACATCTCAAGATTAAGGCAGACCTGACTGGCTGGTTTTGAAACCTTTAAAAAATCGTCAGGAGGTAATCAGCAAATTAGTAGTACATAAGTTCAAGTGTTGTGGGTGGAGGGAGAAAGAAGAAAGCAAAGGGCTGTGCTTAAGATATGCCTATTGTCTTCATTATCTCTTTCTGAAATTCTTGTTTTTATTCATTTTATATAGTAGCCAAAATAAATCACTCTATGAACAGGTTCTTCCTTATGGAATGCTCTGAAACCATACAAAATACCACGAAAGTGATTGTTCGTAGTTTACAAACATAAAAAAGGTTGAACAGAGTTCTGGAGAAGTGATTTTTCATATAGCAAAGACCATGTAAAAAAAAGGTAGCAAATGAAAACATGAAAGACAAAATTCAGATGAAATTGTTAAGGTGTAGACATACAGAATTACAGTTATTAGATGAACTTCTCAACAACAGCAAAAACAATCGCTTTTTTCTCCCTCTTGTATAAAATCAAATTAACCCTTTCAAATCAGGCTATATGCTGACACCTATCCTCTTAAAACCCATTATCACCTGAAATATATTCCTCATTTGCCAATCAACTACATGCCTTCCATGCCAATCAGCTTTCATATAGGTGTATACCTACCTGCTCTAGTGGGAGGTGTCCCTGCCCATGGCAGGGGGGTTGGAACTTGATGATCTTTAAGGTCCCTTCCAACTCTAACCATTCTATGATTCTATGTATATGCATACTTGATAACCAACATTTGTCTCCTACATATTTTCTCTCTCCAGAGCAATTGGAAGCTATAAAGTTCAGAAAGAAGTAGTATATTATTATCTTACACTTTTCTGCCATGATACAACTGCTGTTCTCTAAAAGTGTACTAATACCACCCAGCCCCAAACCATGAGCCGGGCAGCCCTGTGACGTCTCAAACCGGTGCTAATACTTCCTTTATCATTCAAAACACAATTTTTCCAGGTGAAATATTGCAAACAAATTAGGCTCCACACACTATGCCAACTGCATTTATATCTTAGGAAAATAAAAAAGGCCCCTGACCTGTTATCGCTAGTGATGCAGGCGGCACAGGTTCCTGTTGGTTCTTCACTCTGCTCGTAGTAATGGGCATCCACATGGGCTTCCTCAGCCTTCTTCTTTAAAATCTCTCCAAACTTATCTTTGCCGATGCACCCAAAGAACGTTGCAGCTTTGTAAGGGCTCTGAATCATCCACTGCAGATTGACAGGAAAAATAAAAACAAGAAACAAATACAAAGTTAGCAGGCCTCATATAGCTTTTTTTTTTTTTGCCGTTTTTTTTCTCTCCACTCGCCATATTTAATTCTGTGCCTACAAAGCACTGTGAAACAGAGAATACTTCTGTGCCTGAACTAAAAAACACCTGGTACCTCAAGGGAGGGAAGGTCAAAGAATAAAAAATTTACTCTTAATGATCCAAATGACTGTTTAGTACCTAATATAAAACTTAAATAGATGTAGTTCACTATCAAATAAAGTAGATTACTAGGTTTTTACAAGGTATTTCAAAAGAAGTTCCCTTGCTCAAAGGAGATGCCCCTACACTTACATTTAATCAAGCAACCTATGATATCTTTAAAAAAAAAAAAATTGTAGAAAAGACAAAAGAAAAAAAAAACCTCAACAAAAAGAGAGCACATAAGGAAAACAATACATTTGAGAAACACAAGAAGAAATATTGTGCAACATACACTATATATAAAAAACTAAATGGTACTGAAAATAACCACTTGTGTCTACCATTTAATTAAATGCAAAAAAGCAAATGCTCCCCATTTACATTGTTAAACCACGCATGAAAATATCTATCTCCAACTTTATTAAGAGCAGTTCTGTCACTTGAATTGTAAAGAAAGAGCGTAGCTGCACAGTGTTGCGAAGGTGCCAGGTTATTTCATAAAGCTCCTCTTTTATTCATAAAAAATGTGTATCATTCAACTGTAAATGTAACTCCATTTTGCACTAAGCTAAAAATAGCATTTAGCAGCAACGTAAAATCAAGAGTGAACTAAAAAAAAATGTGAAGAAACAATCATAGGCCCTACTCTGCTGGTGGTGAGTCAACCAACTGAAGTCATTATAATTCACTCTAATTACAGTCAGAAAGCTTATCCACTCAATCTATAGTATGAATTAAAGGCTACATCAATTTACTGCCATACTAAAACCCTACTTATAATTGTTTCCTAATCAAGATTTAAATAAACGATAATGTCTCCATTAGAAAGCAGCATTAGTGGTAGCTGTGGGTTGTAGAAAGGTCAAGTAACTGAGTTGCAAATACATGCTTAGTCACATCTTTATTACTTCCAGCTTCAGAGGAGGTGGAAAAAAGGAAAAAAAAAAAAAAAAAAAGAAGAAAAAAGTCTTTAGTCATGTAAAAGTCTTCATTAATAAGGCAAAGGTGGACAAAAGTTGCCAGGCCTCTTTCCTGCAGCAATTAAAGGTATATAAAGTATAAGGACAAAAAAAAAAAATTGTGTCGTCAGATGGTGGCAGCGTTCAGTCTCTCATTCCTGAAATGCACACTGCATAGGCTCTGCTAATCTAATCCATATCACTCTAAATTAATATAAATTAAGAAAACCCCTAACGAGAATTATCTGATATCCTTGAATCTTATACACATTCTCACAGTGTTCATTTAGGATATCTTAGGAACAGTAATCTTTTCTATTTGGAGCTATGGCTAAATAGAACAGGTTATTTAACAAGACTAAAGACACTGTGACCTGCCGTAAGCAAATATGGAACCAATTTCCACACTGGTAAGAACAGAAATACCTGAAGCCTCATGTCCCATGTTGAAAAGCACGCCTTACTCTGACAAACTGCAAGAATTAATAGAGATCACTATGAACAGCATTTATCCAAGCATCAAACCCCAATAGTTCTCAAAAAAACCATAAGACTTCAAATTGCACCTTAGGCTTACAACATTTTCTCAAATGACATAACTTTTCCATCCTTTATGCATGAAGTCTGACAACATTTGGAGCAGCAGTAAGTAATATTTCCCATACATCTCTGAAAAAAAGAATTTCTGTTCAAGTATCACAGTTTTGGCTATTGGCAGCAGCTCAGTTTGAATTCAGATGTGATATATGCCATATATAACTAACTATCACAATCCTTACTTTAAATATAAGCAAAATTATTCTAGAGAACCAGAAGTCGCGACCTAGGATTTCTTGAGATGAACCTCTGTACATTGTGCAGACCACTTCTTCCAGAAGCAGCGGTTCTGCTCATACTCATCGTTATCTGAAACACAGGAATTGTATTGGTGGGGGAATATTCCCACTCTATAGATATTATTTTCATTTGAACATCTGACCTATGCTAAGCAACAGCGAGGAAGATGGAAAAGTACTTCAGCGGTGTTTCTGGAAAGATCCTTTCATCACAGATCTCCAGTTACAAATACTCCCATCTTCTTGGAATTATCCCACAATAACGCTGGTGAGGTGTTGGTAGCTGCGGAACTCCTCCAAACTGCTTTTCCTCCTTTCCTCAGCTAAAAGGCTACATATTAGCAAAGGCAAAAACCAGACAACACATTACAAACTTGATGAAAGCGAACTACAGAAATCTCTCAGTGGTATCCCATTCAAGTTGCACGGAGCGGAATGAGTCACAGCAGGCATTTTTTGCATACGTGTGAAAAAAAAACAAAAGAGAAAATAACATCTTCAAGGTAGACTCTGGAGCACGTTTTTTAAAAATTGACCCTAGATTGGAGTTTAATTTTGAATGATTTGTTACGGAAATAACAGGCTTCTATGGGCTACTGCACACACCGTTGTTATTAGCAACGTTTTGGCTTAAATACTCTAAATGGGAATGGGGTCAGTCAGCACAAGACATTTAGCACCACGGAACAGCCCGTGCAGCATCCTATCCAACAGCAAAGGAGGGCCAATAACAAACCGCACACATTGATGCCAGGTATACGGTTATACAAACTGCAAATTCATTTTATAGATTTTTGTGAAATACAAGATTTAATTGAATGAAAAAGACTCTAGACAGAAACGGAAAATGACCCAGCTCAGCAGGCACTAGCATAATGAGTTAATTATCTAGGGTTTGGCTAGGCAGCGAGGCAGCTATTAACTAACTGCACTGACAGCCTGGTCAGGAGAGGTTGGCACCTGGCCACACCACGAATCCTCACCGTCACCCAAGGGAACGCGAGGCTGTTAACAGCCCAAAGACAGAAGTGTCAAAAGTAGGAACTTATCATGAAGGAACCAGACAGCCTCAGGAGAGGGACACCACAAAGGAAACTCAAAATTTAGAGTGGTTTATGAAATCTAATGTGTTTCTCCATCCTAAAGTTTTCTTCTGTCAACGCAGCTTGGACATCAGATACACACAAGGACAGGCCCTGCCCTTTTCAGTTAGAATGAGCATCCGTGACAGAGGAAGGAGCAAAGGAAACAGAACACCTTTCAGGTGCTCACTTGAGTCAAACATTGCATTTGGCTTGCATTTTTGTTTTATACATTCTGGTTAACTAAAAGCAAATATTAAATTTTTGTTTTTTAAATTTATTTCTTGCCTTTAGCATAACTCTGTATGAAAATTAGGCTGATTTCAAAATAAGCATAATCTACTATCAGATTACCCAATCCCTACAGGCACATTATTCCTTGTGATCAAATACTGAAGCCAGCACTTCCAAGAAGCCAGCACCCAGCCGGCTCAAGGATACCCTAGAGAGTGACAGAAGGCTTCCCTCCTTATTTTCACAAGGCTAACTTGGGTTCACAGCAGTAGGAGTATCTGTTCAAGTGGTTTTTTCATGATCAGAGTTAACAGGGTGAACTCTTTGGGATGCTTTAGCTATCAGAGAAATGTAAGAACCTTTGTGTTCCAGGGAGTAGGTGGCAATTGCAGAGAACAGCATCGTCTTTTCTTGCAAGATGTTGAGATGCCAAGAAGACTTGTTACCAAGTAAAACTTCTGAAGACTCAATTGTGACTTTGTGAGACTGCTTGGATTTAACTACGTCCCGCTCTTTCACATCCTCAGACTCGAGGATGTGGTACACCTATCTCCCACTTCCGTCTGATTAGAAAATGGCTTTGGGAGCAACCTTTCCTCTGAGTTACAGAAGCACTTCTAGAAGCACTTCTTCCAACACTAGAAGGGACTTGACTTTGATTGGCTACTCAATGCTGTCTTCTGAGAACAGGATTCGAGATGAGATGACAAAGTTACCCGAATGGTCCCTTACACCCACCCAAAAAATAAAAAAAAGCACCTTCATACTATGTGAAAGAAAATCACTGAATTAAAGAAGAAAGGGAGAATTGTATTTCCCAAGCTTACCCTATTTGGCTTGAGAATGCCACACTTCTGCCACAGGGGCAGAGTCCAATATCCCATATGCCAGCACTTGATCTGCATTTAAAGCTTTTCTTTGCTGTTCCTGCAAAGTTCACTGGAGAGGAGGACCTCTACTTGAAAGGCAAAAAGCAGCAAAACTAGTTAGTTGATCTAATGTACCTCACTACCTCCAGTTGCAAAGATACTTCCCCTGCCAAAAGGAGAGTTTGCTACTGTTGGGTCTCGGTACACAATCCCGCAAGACTTTAAAAGAAACATCATACTGATGAAGCTTAGGACAGCTTTACAGTAAGCCCTCTGACTAAACCAAAGATCCTTCAGAAATTATTTCATTTTACTCCAATGCTACTCTTTGTTGTAAGTGCCACTGTTAACTGGACAACATCGGTAATTGGAACAAGGAGGCTGGTGAAGATGCTCGCTCTCAGTCCCACATTGTTCTCCATCCAAAGTCCTTGGCTCCTGAATTCTTTTAGAGAGCTGCAGCCAGTAGCACATTTCCACATCTGTCAGTCATCTTAAACTAACAATGTCAAAGCACAGGAAGCTTTGCTTAGACTGACATACCTTCTGCACATCGGAGTTTTCAGCTGCAGACTTGAATCCTAAATGCTTAGGAACTGACAACACAACAGGAAGCATTATGCCCCTTCACAGTGAAGGATCTTCAAAACTCATTAACACTGAATACAGACATCTGAAGTGCATCTGAAGTGTGTTATTTGAAGCTGGACTCTTCTCTGCGTGATCTGTCAAATCTGATCTTATTTTAAATTGCAGTTCACAGAGGAGAGGACTCCAAAGACCTAAATTTAGCTAAGACTTAACATGCTTGCTAAAATCTAAACTAAATAATGTTAGCAACTACTTATAAAGCACTCTTTTTAGTAAATCAGAACAGAAAAGGCTTCTTTTTCGTGCAGTGCTATTTGGAGTATCTCTTTATATTCTGAATTTTAGAATGAGTCCGTACACTTTTCAGAAGGTTTCACCAGTCTGTTGTGCCCCTAGGACATGTCCTGTCACCAATTATACACACACTCCATTAAAAAGTTCTTACAAATATTTTTAGGAATATTTTAGCTGCTAGAAGAAAATAAATCACACCTCATCTTAGAAAACCAGATAAAATGAGAAAAAGTGTGATCAAACCCCAAATCATTGTGTATGTCTTAAAAACACAAAAACCTGACAATATGTAAAACAATCCTAAAAAAAAAAAGACATTAGTGTCACTGTTCCAAGTGAACTCACTTATTTCTTGTGAATCGTGTGATTCACCTCAGGCACAACTGGAATGCAATATTCTGTTACCATTACACATACTATATCATTTAAAATCCCTACCGTGGTGGGTTAACCCCAGCCAACAGCTCAGCCCCCACCCAGTCGCTCCCTCCTTGGGGGACGGAGGAGAGAATTGGAAGTGCAAGAATGAATAAAAAACGCCTGGACCAAGATGACATGATGCAAAGGCAATCCATTCACCACTTCCCACCAGCAGGCCGATGCCCAGCCAGTCTCTGAGCCATGGCTACCTTGGAAAAACACCCCCTCTCTCCCTGCTCCCAACAGTTTTATTGCTGACCATATTCCATACGGCCTGGACCATCTCTTTGGTCCAGCTGAGGTCAGCTCTCCTGGCTGTGTCCCGTCCCAACCTGCATCCTACTTTCTGGGGCAGCAGAGTGAAAACACAGAGAAGGCCTTGATGCTGTGCAAGGACCATTCGGCACCAGCTAAAACATGGCTGTGTTAAACAACACTGCTTTGGTGATAAACAAAAACACAGCACCGTATGGGCTGCTACAAAGAATATTAACTCCATCCCAAGCAGAGCCAGTATCCCTCCTCCCCATACGGCATCAAGACCCTGGAAAACAGATGAGATACTACAGTTTTGTTCCAATGCCTTTGCAATCTTTTTTTCCTTTTTCTTTTTTTTTTCATTGATCAACATTTAAAGATTGCAACAGCTATTATCACATAAAGACCATTTAAGGCAAAAAAAAAAAAAAAAAAAAAAAGAAGGAAAAATAAGCTTATCTTTATAAAAGCAGGCTTGCAAAAAGGAGCCCCATGTCCTGCACAGCAATTCTTCCACCATTAGCCGAAGCTGCCAAATCTTGCATGAGGAAGTGATATTGTTAAAATGCATGACAACACCCTCAAGCAACTTCCAGTCAAATGATATAAAAGTGATAATATTTTTTAAAGGAAAAGACTAGCTAAAGCCTTGCACTGAGAACAGTATCTAAATCTTATCAGGATTTGGTTCAACAAGTACTGCACAGGAATATCTATTAGTTTTAATGTGGCGCCACAAGTTGCGTTTTGCTATAGAGCTTTTCAAATTAAAATGTCTGTCAAAACGTTAATCATACAGGAGCAGTAGAATCATAGAATGGTTAGAGTTGGAAGGGACCTTAAAGATCATCAAGTTCCAACCCCCTGCCATGGGCAGGGACACCTCCCACTAGACCAGGTTGCTCAAAGCCCCATCCAGCCTGGCCTTGAACACCTCCAGGGATGGGGCAGCCACAGCTTCTCTGGGCAACCTGTTCCAGTGTCTCACCACCCTCACAGCAAAGAATTCCTGCCTAATATCTAATCTAAATCTCCCCTCTTTCAGTTTAAAACCTTTCCCCCCTCATCCTATCACTCCAGTCCCTGATAAAGTAGTTCATTCACTTCTACATTTAAAAACACAAAGCTAACAAACTGCCTCTTAACAAAATCTATAATCCAAATAACTATTTGTAATACTGCTATTCTTTAGTATACCGTTTCCTATTCCTTCCTTCTTGCTCTTCATCTGCTTGTCCGCTGTCTTATTTTCAGTCCACTTTGTAAGCTTCTTGCTGTACAAGGAAATACAAGCGTATTTTCTGTAACTAAACATGTAGCAGCCACATTCCAAAGTTTCCGTGTGGCCAAAAGCTAGCTCTCTCTTTTATTGCACCCCTTAAATACTGGCCAGTGCAGGCACCTAATTCCAATACTCCTTACTCCACCACCCTCTTATTCTGTATTTATGATGCTACAGTTCTGCCTCAAACACCTGAAGTGCTGCAATCGCCTCTGAAGTTCAGTGTACGCCATCTGAGGCCAAAGGTCTCCTGCAAGACGTGACAAGGCACATAACTGAGCTGGCCTTGTGTCCCTTCCCCATCTGAAGCACAGACTCAGAGACATCAACCACCTCCTTGTTGTTTGATCCGATGTGTCACTCCCCTTCCCTTTCCACAACAACGAACGCGGTCCCTTCTCAAAACCAGAGAAAAGACGATACACCTACAGAACAGGGCTGGTCGCTGGTGGTGCCAGTTCTGCATCACTCAGATGACAGTTAGATGAAGAGTATCACAACAGTAAGAATTCCAGGTTTACCTGGGACTCTTCTGCAGCTGCTTCCATGTGTTCAACTGTTTAAGAATTTTCCTAATACTACAAAGCTATGTACAAGGAAAGCTTTGAGACCATCTTTATCAGTAAAAGAACTCAAAGTTACTGATTTCCTTGTTGAACACTGTGTGTGAAACATGGGAAAGCGGCAAATAAAGTACAACACAAAAAATGTCTTGTTAAGCCGTGGCGTTAAGCTGTTAGTGGAACCATATCAACAACGTGAAAAATGGAACATCATACTTGTTTGCAGTAAGACAGACTCATTGGGCAACTGTAGACCAGGGTTAACCATCCCTCAGCCTACTCTGCCTCTTAAGAATTAGCACTCACTTCACAGAGGTACGGGAAAGACTGATCAGCATTTTAAAAATGCCTTCAAATCCTCCAGTGTAAAAACAGCATACATATATATTTAAGTACTAACCTATAAGTGAAGTTGATATTGTTGCAAAGTGACATTTTAGGGATATTTCGCAACTGGTTTTGCATATCTATAACCCTGAAACAAATCCTCCTTTTCAAGATGCCTGCATATGTCCCTCCCGCTCCCCTGCTAGATGATGTGCAGTCCCAATGAATACACCCACCCTCCGAATGACAGCACAAAAACCCACAAGCGAAGAGACTCCTCTCATTGTCTGGCAGCACAGGATTCATAAAGCACAAACTGTAAACAGCTGCCTATCAGCTTCCATCAGCGATGGTATCAAAAACAGATGCCAAAGGTCAAGTCAAAGTTTATTGACAATGATGAACTTTGACAGCCTCTATTAAATTACTTCTTCCTTTAAGGTGTATGTGATCAAAGCGGCAGAGAGATTTTCACTCAGTCACATAACAAGCTATTTGTTGAGATTGAAACATCTGGTCAATATCTTCTAACACTGCAATTTCATGCACAGTTAGCAACAGGGTACGTTTCTTCTCTTCTTCTTCTTACAGGGTCCATAAGGGTGGCACATATGGCCGATCATTTCATTCAAAAGGGTTTCAATTCCAGGCATTACATACAATTGTCTCTATGCTTTATAGTACTTTAAGTCTACCTACCATTGTTTTCCATCATCACTGCTGTCTGCTCTACTCTTTGCTGTAAAAGCCCACAAATATGACAGAGCACTTAAAGCTTAACAGCTTTTGACTACCGGAGTTAGAAAGCAGTTAAGGCAAGGGAGTTTTTAAAGTGGCAGGTCTTCAGCTATCTGGTCTCAAGAATTCCCACTGCATTAAACTATTTACCAAAACCCTAGTAACAGAGATTGTAATTTTTTGTTGTAATAGCAAACCCTTCATTTATGAGGCATTCCCGAGCAAGTAGAGATCCCCCTTTTTACTAATTTATAAATTATTATACGTTTTACAAACGTAACATAAAACACATTATATTTCAAACGAACGTGTGATAATTATAAGAAGTTGATGAATCATAATCCTATTCCTCAATCTGAAATAGTAAAAAGACACAAAATGTTATCTATCCCAAATGCTGAGAAATGCATGCTTTTAAAATTATGCATCTATGTTGCCACAGCAACAAGTAGTGAATAATGCAAAATGTGCTTCACCCTTCCATTTCTAAATCCCAATCTTTTTGGTCAAACGAGAAAGAAAGGAGGGCTAGGTGCAAACGCCTACAGAAAATACATTTCTAAGAATTTTCAGTCACTATTAAATAGCCCCCATTTCCATTCAGTTAACGGTTGATTTCCACATCTCATTCCCACACTGGCTGACTCCAAGTAGCATCTACACCTTAAAAGTTTATCCAGCAGGTGTAGGAAGACATTGACTCTAAAACTCCTCAATGTAACTATGCATCATGCACCAAAGGCATATGGGAGGGGTGGGAAGGGAAGAGGTAGATAATCTCCACGTGGGAAAAATCTACAAAGTGCTTGAACAGAGACATCCCTCAGAGATGTCACCGAAGATGCCTGGGTTTTTCTGGAGAGTGAGTTCACTTTCAGCACTATGGCATTTAGTCAGTAGTACCTCATTGTTCTGAAGGAATGGGATACGTAACCTAGACTTAATTAATAAATAAATAAATTAGAATTGTCCACTAGAAACTGATGGGTTTCATATAAATGTCAAGATACAGCTTGCAGGTACCAGAACATGTTTGCAGGTTGTAAACATGAGGCTAAATAAGAGCCTGTCAGACCCTGCCACAAAGGCAGACAATCAAGTCAGGAAAGCAACTAATTAGCTGTCAGTTAGCACTAACAGCATTGGTGTAGAAATTAAGTAGTTAGCCAGATTCTAACTGTTTTTTGATAGGAGTGGGAAGCAGGAAATGCTCCAGGAGCTCCAAACAAGTTCAGAAATGATGGGATTAACACTATTAAATTGCAATATTTTTTCAAAGAAACCCACGACAACCCCAACCGGTCGCAAAAGGTGTAAATTCAGCCTAAACTTTATTGTATATGTACAGCAAGGCTTATAGTATTGAGTGGAGCATTCCACCTACGCTACTAAATTTATTTCTTCCAGAGTTAATAAGGAAGCGTCTCCAGAAGAGATTAGGAGAATAAAAATTTAAAAAAAAAAATAAATAAAATCTGGTGTCTCCTCTAACTTCAAGGCTTTCTCTCACTAGACTAGGAGCCTTTTGAATGATCAAGACAAAACTTTGGAAAGGTGGTATTAGGCTTTGAGTTGACTCCATTAGGAATGAATATTTCAGGATTGGCCTCTCCCAAGTGTTATTGCATATACTCCATCCACAGTTCCGCTTGGAAATGCCCTCACTCCAAGGTTCAATACTCTTAAGGAATGACCCCTCTTGTAATGAAGAAAAATGTAAGCCAACTGAAAAATGACTGCCTTAGGACAGGCGAGTCTCAGAAAAGCCTATGGATTCCTTATGTGTGACTTCCGACCACATTTAGTTGGAAATGCTCTGTGTCCACCAAAGACTGCGACCAGCACATAGACCAGGCTGAGATTCCTGGGGAATCCTGGATCCACAATGTGTGTGTGAACAATGATCTTGAAAAATCACAGGATCAGACCCAATGAACTTTATCTGAACTTTTGTGCAACAGGAAATATTTTTTTTCAAACCTTAAAATCAAAATTAGCAGAAAGACAAAATACATAGACGAAACACTAAGGAGAAGATGCTTTGCTGACAACTGTATGGGCCTGATCCAGTTAATATTCTTTGAGTGAGGTGCATTTGGAAATTAACCCAAATAGTATACCCCTATATGTATATTATCTTTTCATTTAGTAACTTATTTTCTATTTTACCTAAAGGATTCACCTAAGCTTCACTTTAAAAATATGTTTTCATTACATTTTCATTCACTATCCCAAAATATTCAAGTTGCAGGAACAGCTCCCTAAGCACCTTGCTTGTGTATTCATTCAGATTTGCTGAACATCAGGTAAATCCCCGGTCAAATCACTCAAACACCATAAACCACTAAGTGACCACAAGTGACCCTTACGAAAACTTCATTTAGTGATAGGCATTTCAGTTCAGTCTTATGATCCTACAGGTAACAAGATCCTTTAAATGTGGACAAAAAGAGCATCTCTGAAAATCTTTGCTTATCTTTGATCCCCCAAATTCACAAATTTAGGATTTTCTCATTTACTTCTTTCTGTATTTTGGAATGATTGATGAAGATTGTACTGGAAGGGTGAAATGCCAATTCACAACTCAATTTCAAAAGGCAACAGTTGGGATAGCTACCACTGATGAAAGGGGAAAAAAAAGAATGAGAAAAATATTCAGAAGGAAGTCCTTACCAAAGCATACTCTAGAACCTTTTTGTCCCTATAAGGTTCATAATGAATAATTGTCCACAAAACAACGTATAAAACTAAATGAAAAATCTTGTGGCCAAAATTTGGCGTGATATGCTCTTGGCTTGTACATGTCATAGAGCATAGTCAATGCTAATAAATGAGACACGAATCTTTAGCTGATGCACTGGGAACACAGTTACTTCATTCACTGTTATAAAGTCTCATTTTTTTCCCTCATGGGCAATTCCAAATATCCAGAATTATCTACTCTTCTTTATAATAAATCTGTCATAAAATATTTCCATCTGAGCACACAGAATAGGCCATTTACTTTTTAAAGAAATATTTTTATGTATGCTTTAAAGAAGATGTAAAACAGTCTAAGCAATAATGTAATTCACCAATCTCTGTTGTTTTCTGCTCAGGGACATTTACTGCTTTCAGCAGCATCAGGCAAGCCAACAGCCCCGTATCTTGCCTGCACTGGCTGCAGGATATGCTAATTGTGAACCATGAAGATCCAACGTATTAAGACAGCATGTACTTAATCTGAAACCCTAACTGCTTATGTGCTAATTAATGTGGATCTAAAATTATCATATTACTACTTTGGTATTTTGTATAATCATTTTCTGTGCAGCACAAAATCCATCATATTGCACATAGACAAGTGTAAACGTATTTAACTTAACATCTAAGGAAAACTAAAATCAAGTGTTTTCAAACTATAAATATCTTGGGATATTCTCCTTCTCAGAAAGATAAAAACTGCAACAGCATTTTAAGGATTCTTTCTGGAGTTTTTGGATATCGCCATTACTGTTAGCTGTTCTACTAATGTTAATTACATCATTACATGATTTCCCATGGATAACAACTTGTAATTCCATCTACTTATTCTCTATAGAGGCAAAGGAACACAGTAGATTAGGAGGCTGTCAAGATGATAAAATGACAGCGAATGCAGATTTGTATTTGTAATACAGCATGGAAGATTTGGAAATGCCACTTAAAACAGAAGCAGCAAACTAGCTTCAGGCACTGAATGTATGCTTCAGGCAGCAAACGTATGAAAAAATGCAAATACATTAGAATGTCTGAAGCAACAACAAGAAAAGATTCTATCTAAACTTCATTAAGAGGAGAATCTGTCAATAAATCAACTGAAAGAAAGGACGAGTATCAATATTAAAACACTCACCAGCTATAACTGGTATAACACCATTTCTCTTGAGGCAAAAGCTAACAAGTAATGATATAAAAGGTTAACTCATTAGTCCTTATTTTTAATTTTCCAGAACAAATTCCTAAGCGTTTCAGATACTTTTAATCTAAAAGCCAATTTTCTGCTCCTACTTATATTGATGGAATCTGACTGATATCAGTGGGATTATACCAGTATGGATCAAAAGAGAATTTGGTCCTATTATCTTAATTTCGGTAAGTTTTTAGCTTTTTTACATACTACGTGACCATTCAAGGGTAAGTCCTCAGGACATTGCTCTATTAGCGGGCTGTGAGGATCAACGCTAGTCACTGTTATGGAAGTACTGCATACGCACAGGATTTTAAAGCCAACATCACCACTTTTTTATTACTAAGAAAATACAAACACATTTCTTTTTACCAGTTCAGGTACAAAACCTACTTCTATAAAACCAAAGCAACCTAATATTAAAAAGGCTCTTTTTACCACATTTCTTTTTACCAGTTCAGGTAGAAAACCTACTTCTATAAAACCAAAGCAATCTAATATTAAAAAGAGCAAGCAGAAATTAAGTTAGAATGTCCAGGTGTTAACAAAAGTTATTTCTGCAGACCCATTATTTTAACAATGTTGAAAGCATTCATCCCTTTCTTAACATGACATAACTTACACTCTGGAAAATGCTGTAGAGATTTAATATATTATCCCAATATTTTTTTTTTAATTGAAACTACAGAGGGGTTTGTTTGTTTGTTAACATTCTTGTTAATATGGCAGTGTGATTACTCTTATTTTAAGACATCTAAAGTGGGACTGGAAAAATTCTTACTGAAGGCTAAAAGCAGCCCACTACTGGCCAGTAGCAGCAGTGGCCAGTAGCCCCAGGCCACCTTCATAGATATCCAGGTTTATAATGCATATATTCCCATCTCCCCACTTTATTATACCACATATCAACGTAGAGGGGTTGCCTTGATAAGAGGTGGCCAGGACGGGTTCTCTCTCTATGGGCTGCCTCTCTAGGGAGCAGGTATCGATTTTGTACTGCCACTTCAGCACATCGTCTGACCAGTGGCTAGTTACCATCCCTGCCATTGCTTCTATTTTTATAATTTTTTTTACCCTTTCTTTTGCCATTTTTAATTTTACTATTATTTTCCAGAAAACAAATACAGCTGTCAGACAAGGATAAACTGATTTTTGTGAGGCTGAAATCTGTTCTGCTCTAGGTTTCACATTGAAAGAAATTTCAGAGGCACCCGACCAGAATCATCAACTTCTCAGAGGGCCTGGCAAGTATTTACTATGAATAAATTTAGCCCAATAAGGCTAATATTTCTACTGATGAAATATAACATGGTAATGAAGATTCTTCATTTTCAGACCTCTCCAGTTTTCTCCTGGAAGCGCACAGGCACTTAAGATTTTTAGCTATATACAGATTCCATATAGCAGACAAGAATTTTCTTTCCTCATTCTGTTTCTGGGGACCACTTAACATATCCATGATTACTTTTAGATCACTTGAATATTCCACCACCCCCAAAAACCAATGGAAAATTATACAGGAAACTAGCACTACCAGCTTACAGCCAACCTTCGTTTGGTTGAGAAATTTGAAGATTTCTCAATTCTTCATGTTGCTCCCTCAAAGAGGAGAAAAAAATTGCCATAGTGAGTATTCCTTCTAGATTTAGTGATACTAAAAGCTCACCCTTTAGTAGCAATGATTTTGATGAGTTGCCTCTCTACAACTGAGCCCCAGCACCAGCATACCATCTTCTACAGCATTTTACACATAAGCCAAAATAAACACTTTATTTTCCAAAATGTATTTGTTAAAATCCCAGTCTAACCCAGCACTTTAACATTTTGGAAAGTTTATTGTGACAAATGTAGGAAAACAATGTTATTACAGTCATTCCTGCAATTAGATATGACTTACAGTGTAATTGGGTCAACTTTTTCTTTAAATTTTTTTTTTCCTTCACTAGAGCCAAAAGTAGCATTCTTAAATCAAGGAACTGAATCTAATTTCCTTGCTAATCCATTATCCATTTTAACAATTGCTAAAGTTTGAACAAAAGATAGCAGTGTTAAAAAATGAGAGCTAGAAATACATCAGAACAGATACCTTGGACTGTTTCAGAATGAGGTTTTAAAAAGATAATGACTTTACAGTTCTGTGGGCTGCACGTTCAGAAGACATTAACGTAGGAAGCTCTAAAAATCCTTGTAACCCTGACCTTGCCAGAGATCACACACACAAACGCCAGATGTTACAATATTAAGATAACCTCACCCCCCCCCAAATAAAATAAAAAACCCTCAACAACAAAAAATCAGCAACACTGACACAAAAGTTTAAGCTTATTCCTCAAATGACTCAGACTCCTTAAAAAAACAAACCAGAAAACCCAAACACAAAAACCTTCTTAAATTGTTACAAAACTGTCAATCCACAGCGCTGCCAGTTTGTACACACCAAGTTTAGGATTAGCAAATTCCATTCCTGTACACCGAGAAAGAACTAAAACAGAGAAAAGAAAATCCAGAGAGAATTGTACAGCACAGCAATGGACTCTGACAAGCGGCAGTGTACAACGATGGATCCCTTTAGAGTATTAATGTCTTCTATCAAGTATGCAGGAATCAGCCAACTCATGGAATTCAGAGTTTAACGCTGCACATGAGATTTCTCTTAAGTGAAAAATCCAGTGTTTCGGTAAGATGTAAAGTACCTTAAAATAAGGAAGCAATTTAACTACACTACACATATGACTGAGCATTATGCAGTCATTCAGTACTTTATTTTGTCACTTTAATGACTTAAATACATCTCAAGATGTACCTTCTTTATTGTAACACAGAGCTATTGTACAACAAACTCTTTATGGCAGGAGAGTACTTTTGCTCACTTACAAGCATGTCACCAGAAGACGATGTTCCCTTAGCTGATTTCCCCAGTAAAAATTCTACTTTTCTGTCTGGGAGAGCACATCACCCAAAAACTTCCTACTGTAGCTGCTTGGAAAACAATCACAGATTGTTCTCCCTTGAACAACCTGTTATTCCAAGACAAGGTCTCCTTGAACTGTAGTAATGAAATGAATGTACCTGGAAGAAAACCAAGCTATTCTTACTAGGACATGGGTAAAATTTGTTCAGTCAATCACAATAAATTGTTCCCAGGTATACACAGAAAACCTCCCTGCTTCATTCAGAATATGTTAAGTCATTATCTTCAGCATACCCCTAGAAATTTAAATGAAAGCAATTACGAAGCAATTTTCCATTTGGATATTTTGTACCGAACTCCAGTGAAAGCCTAAAATTTGGTTCAGAAAAGATGGCAGGTAATAAACAACTTGAACATTTACTTCACTGTACTGTAAGTGTCATTCCAAAAAGAAAAAAGATTCTGCTTACTCAAAATTGTCTAAAATAATATTTACTTAAACCAAGCAAGAAATACTATATATGCAACCAGTGTTAGCTGTACTATTTATTGTGTTCTGAAGACAAGGTCTACCACAAGGCTCAGTAAAGATGGAATCGTGCCTTGTATTTGGAAAACGAAATTACTTCTTCCAAATACGCAGTCTGAGATCTGGATGCCCCAGTGAAACCTTCTACACGCCCACTGACTGGCGCTCCAGTTATCCGCAGTGGTCTGTACAAACTGTAGGGTGTTACATCACATTGTGTAAAAAAATAAATAAATCCAACAACCAAACACTTTTAATCTGCTCTTTTCACATCTCACAGAATCGGTAATGGAATTTTCCTTTTTTGTCATGCTCTACATTCCCCGTAATCGTACAGCAAGTATCCCAAAAATTCACTGATCTTCTAATAGCTCTGCCTTGGCAAATCAATAGGTTTCTGCACAGTACAAAGTAAACTGGCACATCACTCAAATACTTTTTTTTTTTCCTTTGAGTTTAATGAGCACATTTCAGTAACCAACGAACCAAACACAGCTCAATTAATTCCTTTACTGCATTAAGAAGTTCTTCTTCTCTTGACAGTCAGACATAACTCCCATTAATGCTAATTGGAGTTATGCATGTTTATCACAGTGACAATAAACTCTTTGAGATACAGGGTATAGAGTCTGCAGGCAAGTGTGAAGATCCTTTGATAATATACTGTACTTCCCGACTCCGAGACAGAAAAGCCGGACGCTTCGGAAACTGAACTATTTAGTCACACCAGAGGTAACTCCAAGTGGGGAAAGTCACCGTAACTGCTGGGAATTACTTCTGCTTGCCTCACTCTTTTATTTGAGGGTCATACAGGAAAACACTGAAGAGGAGAGATTTTGTCTTAATTTTGGATGTGTTAAGAGAATGCAACTTGTAACTTTAAAGAATAGGGGAAAAAAAATAATCATATGATGGGACAAAAGTTCCATGTGGGTGGATGGATCTGCAGTTGTGAGGAACAAATCAACAGTGCAATGTACAACCAGAATAAGGTCTTGGAGAAGAGGTGGAAGGTAGTGTTGGGGGGAAGAAGCCACAATGGTCTACAATATGAAAAGAACATTGAGTAGATGTAGATGTAATAATGCTCTACACGCTCAAATAATTAAATTTACAAGTCTGACACTTAATTTAATTTGGCTAATAAAAGTTTAACTGCAACTATTCTTTTTTTTTTTTGAATCTGCAATTTATGCTGTCTTTTTGTGAATTTACTATTTCTTCAATCTAGAATATTGGACAGAGTATAACAAAGCCATATAGAGGGTGAAAAACCGTGGCTTTAGATTTCTTGAATTTGTTTGCAGAATAAATTAAACCTAATACATCCTTAAGTACTTCATAAATACTGTGATATCCATGTTCAATTTTACAGCTACAGTTTGTATAATCTAAACTCAAGTTATTTTTAAAACACTGCATAGAAGACTAGATTCTTTCAGCTACAAAAGAAAAGTTTCTTTGAAAGACTGCCAAAAATACTTTTACAGCTGATATGTAGCTGACACATTAACCTGCTAAATGTTTGTGGAAGTACTAATGACTAAGCAAGGGATATCAAAGACAGTGAATAAAAGAACAAACAGCTGCCAGCACTTGGCATTCCATTCTGCTATCATAGCTAATATGATTGGCAAAGGAAGTTACACCTACTTTGTAATAATAATACTACATTTGGCAAAGACTTCTAGATGGAAGTATTCCAGCACTCGATTTTCTGAAAGGTGTTGCATGATTCATTAGAAAGATCAAAATAAAATATACTACTATGTAACTGTAATACTGCAGAGAATTATAAAAATAATGCCTCTGGATCAACAGTCTGTTAAGATATATAATCAGTATTATTTTCACACTGTCTTTTTACTATCGTTGGATTGTGATGCAGTTGAAAGCGTTCAGTTAAATATATATAAATGTCCAATTGACTTGGTGCTGAGCATTTTATCGAACAGTGGCTTTTGGGATACTACGATAGAATAAGAGTCAATTTTAAGTAATCCAGTCTACATTAGTCATGACAGGAAATATTAAAAATTTCAGTTGACTATCCACTGAAAAAGCATGGAAATTAACATTTAAGAGCTACTTAACATTTAAGAGCTTTGAAAATCCCCCAAAAGATCCTAAGTTGCATAAAAAGCTAATAAATTTTAGAGTTTTTAACTTTTATTATTGCTCTAGTAATTATTCTACTATACTCAGTGTAAAATGGAACTCTACATGCTTATGATGGTCAATACTTATCACAATTTTTACGCAGTATAGCAATCTTTATTATATATTTTCTTATACCTTCAATATTTAACAGATTTCAAGTACTTACTCTAAACTCTTACAATACAGTGATGTAACAAAAATATTGGTTTCAGACTATCTAGAATGCTGTTGCAAACAGTTGATTAAAGAATCATTATTATGATGATAGCAAGTGTCTTCATAAAACAGGAAAGATTATGCAAAAATTTACCTTAAATCTACTGAAGTTACCAAAAAGAATTAATTAGTGGGATATAACTGGCTTAAAAGACTAGGATAATGTAAGTACAAATGATATAAAATGACCACTCTCAATTAATACAAGGAGTTTCTTTTTGGCAGGTAAAGATCTATACTAAAAATCGCTCACATAAAAATTGTATTTTAAAAATTAAAGTTTTAAATTTTAAAAATATGACTTTAAAAATCTGCAAACGCTAGTTTAACATGCTGTCTCAAAGTTCACAAAATAATACTTCCTTAAATCTTCTTTGTGGAATTTATAATCTGAATGAGCATTCAAAATACTGTCTTCAGTGGTTTTGTCTGACTTACAATATAAATAGAATCACAATACGATAAATATTTAAGTAAATGAATAAACAAACTAAAATTCCCAGGGCAAAAAATTATTTGTTTCATGTACTTCATTCTCAATACCTTCCTGTTAGGAAGCAAGAGTCTAGGGATCTGTTACCCACAAAAGCACTATCATCCCAATCTGCTTAATTAGCTCATGATTGGGACCAGACAGGAGAGTAATAATGAGCTACATATATTTGGTCTACTTAAGTGCTTGTACCATGCATGTTTATTAATGTAAAAATTGATAAAATGGTAATTCATATTCAAAGATGAGGCACCAAAGGAAATGGGAGACAGCTTTACTCCTGTCGAACACACCTAAAGAAATGAGTCAATCTTTCCTTTCATTAAGAAAAATGGCCAGGCTCCCTCTTGGATAAGGAAAAAGCATGGTGAGGACTTAATGTGGTGTCTCTGGAAGACTTCAAAAGGTGCGCTAATTATAATAATCACTCATCTTCATGGGAAAAGTTGGCTAATAGGACGCTGATGTGCAGGTCTATGTGATGCAGTGAGGGATTGCCAGCAGCTCCCCATCACTCGTCCTATCTTGCTCCAATCTCAGCTGTACATTCCCATGTGCCATCTCATGCCAGCTCCAGCAAGGGCTTCCTGGGCTTCTCCCAGAGAAGCAGCAACCACTTCGTGGATATGTTTACATCATATTGGTTCATAATACTGTGCCCAACAGCTGCCTCAAGTTTCTTTTCCTACAAGTTTTCACCTACACTTCACACTCCTTGTTTTCCACCTTCATTCCAACATTACGGCCGAGCATTATAAGCATTTTGGGTAGGAAGGCACAGAATTTCAGGCGGCTGCTTTATAACGGGCATTCTAAAATCAAAGCCAGGTTCACCTGCCCCACCAATTTCTCAACCACTTTCCCAAACCCTGAAAAACCAGAGTATTTCCCGAGATAATTTCTTTAACTTTTAATATTTTCTTGAAATTTGTCTTAAGTAAACCAGTGAAGATTTTACACCACACACCACCAAGTTTTTATCTTTGCACTTAGGGAAGTTTGGAAGTGTTTGCTTCCAAAACAGATAAACAACAACTCATTACAGGATAAAAATTATGTTCCAGATCAAAAACTTGAAAAATAGGAGAATTCTACTAGGGAAAACAATCAATCTCTCATTTAATTAAAACCACTACAAATTTACATAGTTGATTGAAGTAAGGGCATGGAAAATACGCACAACAAATTTTCAACACAGCTATTGGAAAGATGATCAAGTACCTCAAGTACCATTTCTTAGAGAAAATGTCGGCTTCAGGGACTTACGGCTTTTTGCCCGCAACTATTAATTGCCATCTATAAAAACATGATAGGATACAATAGATTGGCTACTGAAACACCATGTACTGCAAACATGGGAGGGCAAGAAAGGGTTCTTATAGTTAAGAAAAGGGAAAACATCATATAGATAACTGAAGATGTACAATGTGACCTCGACATCATGCAATATTGCAGGCACTCTTCTTCAATAGCTGAATAAAGCACATGGAGGTAAAAGTGGGGAAAATGCCACATGGACTTTCTAAGGGTAGATTATGCCAGACAAATCTGACATTTTTCTTTGATATCTAATATATCTGGACTTGACTGAAGTATTTGATTTAATGCTGCAGAGGAAACCATTAATGAAGCTGCAGAAATGGAAATTGGTAGTACGCAAATCCCAGGAAAGTAATAGGCAGTGGTGCCTGGCACTGGGTTGTGCTGAAATAGGGATCATCAGGCTTCAAGCAAGTCAACGTTGGAGCTTCTCCAGGATCAGCCCTAGGACAGATCTAACAAAACACTAATGACAGACCCAACAGAACAGCGCTAATGAGATTTGCTTACAAAGAAGATCAATAAAGAAGAAAAGCAGAAAACCTTACAGAGGAACCAAATGACTTAGAGAACTATTCACCCGTAAAAACAGAAATGGTATGGAATGCCTTAGCAGGAAAGGCAAGGTCACATATTCAATGCCCAGAAAGTACACATTTTTAAATATAAAGTTAGGGGCTTATTTGTTGGAGAAAGAAACTATTATGTTGGATATTATAGCTGACCACAACCTGACTTAGATAACCTGAGATGCCTTAAAAGACACTTATTTTTTTTAATTTAAATTTAAAAAAAAAAAAAAGCAGCATTTCCAATATAGATAGACAGTGAAACATTAAATCCATTGTAAGCATCCTTGATACAACCACAACCAGAATACGTTTTGCAGTCTGGTCACTGTTTTCAGAAGAGAAAAAAAATATGCACAGAACATTAAGATCACAAGAATGAAGAGAGTATAAAAGGATCCCAAATAGTTCAGCTTTGTATAGCTTAATAAAACAAAGGATAACAAAGATTGTATACATTAGACTATACATCCTTCTACGATGAGATTACTAGCTCAGTGAATGAGGGGAGAGCAATGGATGTTGTTTATCTTGAGTTCAGCAAGGCTTTTGATAGTTTCTCTCATAACATTCTCAAATGATAAAGTATGGCCTACATAAATGGACAATGAAGTGGACTGAAAACCATCTGAACTGCTGGGCTCAAAAGGTTGCGATCAGTCCAGTAAATCCAGCTGGAGATCAGTCACTGGTGGTGTATCCCAGGGACTGATACTGAGGACGGTACATCTTCATTAATGACCTGGATGATGGGACAGATTGCACTCTCAGCATACTTGCAGACAATACAGAACTGCAAGGAGTGGTTGATGGACCAGATGGTTGTGGGGAACTTAGACAGGCTGGAGAAATGGGCCAACAGAAATCTCATGAATTCAGCAATGGTAACTGGAGAGCCCTGCAACTGCAGCGGAATAACCCTGTTCACCAGGACAGGTTGGGTGGAAAGCAGTTTTGCAAAAAAAGACATGGAGGTTCTAGTGGACAAGTCAAACATGACCCAGCAATGCACCCTTGCAAGACTGCTAACAGCATCCTGGGGCTGCATTAAGAGGAGCAGTGTCAGCAGGTCAAGGGAGGTGATTGCTCCCCTCTACTCAACAGGACATACTGGACTGAGTCCAGTGAAGGGCCACTAAAATGATTAGGGGATTGGCACATCTGTCACGAGTGGAGGCTGAGAGAGCTGGGACGGTTAAGCCAGAAGAAGGTTCAGTGGAAATCCTACCGAGACATATAAACACACGATGGAAGGGAGCAAAGAAGACCGAGCCAAACTCTTCACAGTGGTGCCCAGTGACAGGACTAGAGGCAACGGGCACAAACTGAAATACAGGAAATTCCATTTAAGCATAAGAAAACCACTTTTTTTTTCTGTGAGGGTGGTCGAAAGGTGGCACAGGTTTCCCAGAGAGGTCATGGAGAGTCCATCCTTGGAGATATTCAAAACCTGACAGTCCACAGCAACCTGCTTTATCCACCCCTGCTTTGAGAAGCTGGGGCTGAACTGGAGGGTCTTTCCAGCCTCAGCAATGCTGCAATTCTGTGTAAACACCAAAACAGCTACTTGAATTAGCCAAGAAAAAAACCCCACAGGACAGAAATGACAATATTATTTACTTTGGAACAGCTTTTTCAGAAAAAGCAGAGGAGGGTAGAAAGCCAATCAGATGGTTTTTAGATGAAGCTGACAAATTTGTGAAAGGGAGTACAAGACATGATTGCCTGTGGTATCTAAACAACTTCAGGTCTTTCTCTTCAAAGAGAAAGATAACTTCATCCTTCACATCTGCAGCTACCATGAAATAATACATCACTGAATATTCACACAACTGCGCATTCATTATTACAGTCTCTGCAGATGTGCAACAGTCTTTCAGCAGCACCAACTTTAGTGAATCCTGTCCTGTATTAAATGAAATACCATCTTCAGGCAATTAGGAGTTTTACATTTAAATAGCACGCTAAGTTCTGTTTCTTTAAGCAAAATTAACAAGAAAATTTTAACTAATGAATATTTCCAAAACAAAGAGCAAATTGTACATAGTCTGTGTCTCACATGACATCTCTGATGTTTACAGAGAATGACAGGATCCCAGTCTGACAACTTACAAAGCCTCCAGAAGCAAAATGACTTCTAAGTGCTCATATTAACATAATACTTAATATTAAGTAACTGTGACTGGGGCCACTAAAGTACTTTAGAAATATTTTAACTAATATATTTTGAGAACAAGTGAAAATGTTAATGACTTCTACCCATTTGAAAGAAACCAAAACCAACCAATCCCCAACAACAACAAACATGAACAAACCCCTCAGAACAAAGTCCAAAATTTCTATTAGGACATTTTTAAATGTCTGCATTTTGTATGATTTCTGCAATTAAAGATAAAACCCTGAACTAATAAGCAACAGCTAAGAGATGTCAATTTTCAAACCGAAACCTGTAAAAGCTGAAACCTTCAGAGGGGACTATGTCACCTCTCCTCCTTGGCCTCTGGGTCTCAAGATCCCTGCATGCGAGAAGTCTTCCTTCTGTTTTATCTATTTTACTCCAAAATAACTTCAGTGCCCTACCAACGGCAACCACGTAACTCCTGAGCAGCTGATTTCACGGCAACAAGCAATAAAACATACTATTAAATAAACATTCAAACCCACATAAATCGAGGTTTTATTTTATTTTGTATTTCTAGCAAATTACCAAGTTATCCATCTAGTGTATGACTGTAATAAAGGATGTATCAACCAATTTATTGCATGGAATAATAACTACTAATTATAAAATACGTTCCATGCACAAAAGCCCAAACTTTGACATAGGGCAATTAAAAATCCTGTTTTCTACTGAGATACATTCAAATACAGTAGTCTGTGGAGTTATCCTGCCTTCTCATTTGGCAGTTTTAAACTGCTATCACTAGATTTCCTCTCTTGTAAACAGCAGCTCTCCACACAATACACAAAACCGCATTGTAATTATTTTCAAAGGGCAGGATTTTCTTACATATGACTTAAAGATTTGACCTATGTTGGCATTCAACATATGCTCTTTGTTGGCTTTATAAGTCACCCTACTTCAAGCAGCGTAACTGGACCACTACAAAGTTAAATAAAAACTTGAAGTTACTACTTTATCACCTTGCCCTCCCAGCAAGCTTTTACCATGCCCTGATCTTAAAAAAATTAAAACATTGCACAAAAAAAAAATATCCCCCTTCTCAACCCTCCTAACACTTATGGATTCTGTTCCATCTGATCTACAAGCTACCAGCAACCAATCAGTTTCTGAGATGCCTGCTGTGGCATCTCCGTGCTTATTGTATCCGAATTTTAAACTTTGATAAAACCCTTAAAAAAAATAATGCTGAAGTATCTACCATAATGTATGTTTCAAAGGAGAATAAATGGATACTCTAGCTACAGACGATGTGTTATTTATTCTTGCTAAATCAGAGCAGTATTTCTGCCAAATACTTCATTTGATAAGATCCTGCATGGAAATACGTCAAAAAAGCAAATATATAATAGATATAAGCCAAAACTCACTGCAAGTCAGAAAAAAAAAAGGACCTTAGGGAAAAAGAGCTATATTTAACTGCTAAGAAGCCATGGGACAACTATATTTCACTTGAACTGATAACACCAGAAACATCTTTTTTTGACAACTAACATTTAGAAACTGTCAGTTCATGTGTCGAGCAATCTTTCATCTCTGTAACAATTCTTTGTAGCCACATTTTCAATCCTTTAAAGAAGGAAGCAACTTAACTTTTAAGAATGTTTTTCCTCACTGGAAACAGTTTCTGTCAGCGTTTCTTCAGTGTGATTAAAGACTTGTGAAAATTTTCAAGTCCACATGCCCAAATCACTGCAGTTAGGTATTAAACATACTGGCTTCCACGTTAACAGTACTAGATAACTCCAACTTCTATTGATATTTGATTAGAGATAAAATACTGAATGTCTGCTGTGAAAGCGAGGTGCTCAGTGGCTCTCAGTTTTTCTGTGTGAACATTTAACCAGAAGAGAACATGAGAACTTTCATGAGAAGCTCCTGTTCTCATGTATGGTATAAACAATGCTATTCTTTGGCACAGCTGAAATTGGCTACATCAGTCTCCCATTTGCCAGCAGGACAGAGGATTTAACGAACTGGGATCTTGACATTTGATTCTCATTTAAATAGATTCAGGTTCTTCCAGCTTCACTGTTAAGGAGCTGGGTCACAGGGGCATGCAAAAATCATTTTATACCCAAAACACATCTAAAATTCCAAATACAACTTCTCAGACCTACAGAGACATAAACGTTTCAGGAGATAGTGGTCAAAAGCAAAGAGAGGAAGAAGGGTTAAATGGCAGAAATCCCCTTGTTTGCTGGTGTGGATGCTTAAAAGAACCTACCAAACAAATAAAAAGCCCCAGATATGCAGGAATGCTACTTCAGCCAGAATCTGGGAAGACCAAGAGAAAAGACAAGGGAAGCCAGTGAAGCTCAGATACCTCCTGTGTGGAAATGAGCATCTCCACGACTCCTTGGGCCTCTTCCTACACATCTGCAGTGGAATCTAGAAAACACGTCCAGCGGGAAGATTTCTGGGGTATGCCACCCAGTCTTATTCTCTTAATCATTGTATCTCCAAAAGCGTTGATCAGCATTCTTTGTAAAAAATCACTAAAGCACTCAAAAAAGTTCCCAAGTCAATTTAGCTACCATCTAATGTGACTCTAAATTCCTTTTTATTTAGTCAAAAAATGGAAACCAGCAAGCCAAATAGAACTGTATTTTAATATTTTTCTGTAACTATAAGCAGGATTAATACTGAAAAACCATTTCTTCTTTAAGAATCTTCAGAGTTAGTTCCTATTCTGGCAAACACACAGCATTAAAACCACAGCGTCTCTTTTAGTAGCCCTGTGGGCTCCCTACTCTTCACATTTTAATGTTCAGTGTGAAGTTAAGAGAGACATCTGATCCTGGGCTCACTTCAGTTCCTTCTGCACTACAGGTATGTGAATAAGCTACTTCATCTCATCCATTCTCTGCACTTCTAATCTTTAAGACAAAAGCAGTTAAAAGCAAAATGAAGACGTTAAATATAATGCACTTCATAACTCTGATCTGTAATATGGCCCTCCTAGAAGACAGAAAATTAGACAGCTTTCCTGTAGCATAAACAGATATACCAATTTTTTTTTTTTTAATTGGGACATGAAAAAAATTGGTTTCGGAAAAATGGAAGAAATAAGATTTACCCTGACCTGTATGCAAAGGTCTCAAATAATATGTAGTTTTATTGCTTTTGAAAATGTTAGTTAAGAAACAAAATTGATAAAAGGCAAGTAAAAACTGCATGCCACTGTCATAGTTTTTTTTACTGAATTACCAGTAACACACACAATGAGAAAGATTGGTGTTGAAAAATTACTGCCTGCTCAAATGGATTTAGTACAAACCAGAACGCAGAGTATAAAAGAAAATTGATCACTACTTACAGAGTGCTATAAATGAACACAGTGCTTTACAGATAAACATTAACAGGGTTCCTTCCCCTTAAGAGCGTATAATTGAACTCAAATGGGATACTCTGAATGACAATTAAGGTTTGTGAAAATGAGCAGAGGCATTGTTATTGCAAAGATGACTATAGAAAGAAACAGAGACTTGCATACTCCCTGCCTGAATTTCTGCAAAAGCTGTAATTCCCACACTGCTATTGTTCTCATGGCTGTATGGATTCGTTCAAAGGAAAGACTACATACCTGTAATTTAAAAGGTGGCAATTGACTATTAGAACTATCAGATTTGATATTCCTTTTATTAATAGGGAACACTCACAGAAAAGATAAGAATTCTATAATTGATGTGGTTCGCTGCTTAGAGTATGACATTATTTTTCATCTCAGGACAAATGAACATAGCTCTAGCGTGCATTTTGTTCAGCTCCTGGTTCTGGTTGTGGTGGAACAGACTGAAAGCTTCTTAACATAGAGGAGATCAATATAGATGAGATGACAAATGACCACCAGCTGTGTAGGGTACAACACAGTGCAATATACAAAAACTAGAAGAGAAACAATCAGAAATAAGTGACATGAAGTAGGAAACTGAAAAAGTCTGTGTCAAAAGAGAAATTTAGTATAGTTCTCTCAAGCCGTCAGACAGTTCACAGATTAATCCACAGAATGGAACTATATATGCAAGTTTAAAAGTGACCCCATGATAGGACAGCTGGGGATATTCCTCTGTCACTGGCAACATCATAAAATTAACAAAATCAAGAGCTAGGTGAGTGAGGTGATAGGCACACTAAAAGACAAGCTAAAATCATTTTGATGCAGATGCTGCAGTTGAGAAAAATCACACCAGATACTTTCTGAAGAGATGCTGGAACAGGGAGGAGCTTTAAGTTTCTAAAAAGTATCTGAGCACAAAGAATACAGAAGATGATCAGAGACTTTCTAATAAAGTACGTAAGAAGGGATAAATTCAAAGGTTTCTTGAAGAGTTAGATACCAGGCTGGGAAGCAAACTTTGAGGGAGCAAATGATTTGTTAATCTGTATGATCACACCTAAAAAACCCCCCCCAAAATACTATAAGATACAAGAGCAGAAACATGAAGCATCGGTAAATGTAGAACCATCAAACCAACAAAGCAGGCCTGAGTGATGAAGTAGTCAAGCTGTTTGAGCAATACTTGAATAAAAGCTTGGTTTGGGTTTGAGTTTATTTTGACAAATAGGAAAACTACTTGAAATAATTAAGCAAAAGAAATATTGAAAAAGCAACAGAAAATACTTGTTTTCTGGTCAAATCAATTTAATTTACAATCAAATATTTAGGCACAGAGACAAAAGATATGTAACAGTACCTGAAAATTTTTCAATTAATAAGTAAGTAGTATTCTTAACCGCACATTAAGATGCTGAGTTTCAAATGTTAGGGAAAAAAGAAACCTTATTTTTGACATCCTCATTTCTCGTCTACGAGATCTGAGAAAAGGTGTCCACCCACATGTAACAACACCACAGCGTACAAGAACAATCAGACCACCGAAAAGGAAACAACTCTTCTGTGGGATCATCCAAAAACCTGAAGTGTTGTCACTTACGACACAGAAGGCAAAAATTAAGGTGAAAATTATGTCTACTGTTATAAAATTTAGTTAATATGCCTCTTGTTAATTGTTCACAGAACTTCACAAGACAAATTAACTTTCCCCCTAATATCCAAAAGGAAAGCACTGCAAATTTTTTGGCCAAAAATGGAAACTGTGTATCTATGAAGGGAAACAACAGAAATTTCCCACTAGTTATCTTAGAGAGAAATTAAAATACAAATAGCATTCCGTATTTCATCTGTCAGAACAAAGGAACATCCGAGAGGGGTGGCAAGGGACAAGTCCAAACCCCTAAGATTAGGCAGCTCCTGTTTTTACAGTGTACCTTCCTAAGCATTTATTCTGTTAGTGACAGTTCATCTGTTTCTGTTAAGAGCTTCTGGTTTTGCAACTAGGAATTCCACACCCCGAGACGCAGAGTTAACGATACAGACGGGCAAAATAAAGTTGTAAAGCAGGAGTAAATCTGCATTATCGAAACATGAGCTCAGAGTAGCGCTCTCAACTTCCGCAACATCATAACATGTAGCACAGCATCTACACATCAAACCTCATTAGCGCTCCTACTTTAAGCCTTTTCATCCAAAGTAGATCCCGAAGTAAGAAAAAACTTGAGTAAAAGTTGAACTAGAGTGGTATTTTAATAGAATTTTCAGTTACCCGGATTATAAATAATAGAAAGTAGACGTTACAAGAAGAAAAGGCTTAGAGGTGCCACTATGCCTGTACTATTACTCATTTACTTGAGAAAGGAAAACACAATTTTTGGTCTGTAATTGCAGATTGTCTAATCTCACCAGAGTATTTCAACCACAACGGGAAAGAATTCCTTCAATGTACAACTGCAGTGTACCCCTTAAAAGAAAAGGAAAAGATTGAAGCAGGTATGAACAATTTGGTTTTTTTGATAAAGCGCAGTAGCAGGCTGGTAGGAATTTAACCATTTGGGAATTAAAAACTAGTTCATACACAACAGTGATGAAAGCAACGCTGGCGTTTGCAGTGTTTTTATAGACCATTGCTGTTTCTTTTTGAAAAGAAAACTTGAAACGTGAGCAAGTTTTCACTGAGTTTTACACAGAATAATTGAACAGAACAACACACTTCTGCTAGAAGCAAATCACGGAGACAAAGTAGTGCATTAAAATTAATCACTGAGAACTATATATATATATATTTGTGTATATATAGAGAGAGGGATGTGCACTGAAAATGTCATTTCCTTACGCTATTTAAACGCATAATAAAAGTGGGCTCAACGTTTCAGCTTCATTCACAGGGTCTGTTTTACAACACATTACATAAAGCAAATCTAAATCTCTCTCTTAATTGTAGCAGATGCAAAATTAGTGAAAGCTCATCCTTATTACAGGACTGCCCTCATGTTCATAAATACTGGCTTCAAGTGACAGTTATATTATGCAAAATTCTCAGTTGTACGAATCCTGATAGAAGCCTCACTGTTTTTATTGGGTAATAAAAATGCAAGTCACTCTAGTGGAACCTTGAGAAGAAATTTCTTTAATATGTCATTAACACTACCTCATAAACTAGATTGTTGATTTGAAAAGGGTACGAGGAGAACTCCGCACATTTCCTGCTGGACAATTTACACCTAAGACTGCAGAAATAAGGCTGACAATAATAAATTCATCAATCTTTTTTAACCCAAGGTATTTTAGAAAATAATATTCCGAATTGAAAGACAAAATGATTATTTTCTCCCACAAACATATCGGTCGTACTTTTATCTGTATGATGTCTGATTAACGTTGGTAACAAATATGAAGCTTCAGATTTAAACAATTTTTCACTTATGTGCTACAAGGAAGACACTAGAAATATATACATTATACTTTTTTTTCCCTTTTTTTAAAAAAAAAAAAAAAAGTACTTAACAGTACTTCGCTAGACCAGCTGGGTTATTGATTATAATACTTTCTATAGGGCTATATATTTTCCACCTCTACAGTGTCTTTTTCCATCTGAAGCTTAACACCTCGCTGTTGTAATAAGATTTGGTGTCAACATGCTTGCCAGTACACATTGTATCATTATCTTATACATGGTTATATCGCTTCTACGATCTGAAAATACACTTCTTTCCCACACTGAGTATAATTATTTTCCCCCTTTTTTTTAACTCTTTGCCAAAAATTTTTCAAGTTATCTTTAAAACTGTTCAAATTAAATGGGAAATGTATTTTTGTGAAACTTCAAATGTTTTAAGTAAAAACAAAGCAAACTCTCAATGGCTTGCATAGCCTAATTAAAAAGAAACCAAAAACCAAAAAATAAAAAACACTTAAAAAAAAGTTATTTGTATCACTTTTATACATACAGACAAAACAGTCCCCTCCATGGCTGCAGATACACACAAGGAAGGCCAGAAGCTCCACTTGAACTTCCAACTTCCAATTTCTGAAGCACCTCCAGTGCTTCAAATTAAACAATTTGCTGAATGTTAGAATCCAGTCAATATATTGAGTTTGATATACCATTTACTATATATATTTACTTGTTTTATGATGGCTGTGAATCATTAAAGGAGAGCCTGTATTCCTGCTAACGTGCAGCTTTTAGTTTGTACTGTGGCCGCTTTAGCAGTTACTACGTCATGGCCATGAGAGCTTAATGATTTTAAATCATTTTCCTGGCTGGATACCACAGACTTTTCACTTTCCTCATAAAAAAAGTGTATTGCCTACCCATTTAATGCACACTGGTAAACATGCATTAAATCAGGAAGTCTCCCTCTATTTGTCAATATTAATACTGAATGGAAAAAATATCCTATGAGTAACTACCTGATTCCTGAAAACAAACATAAAACCAAAACAGCTTCAAGGTGACGGAGACAGTGTTCCATTCAAAATAGGTATTAACATTTTTATGGCCCGGATCCCACCATTTTGCAATTCTTGCCACTAATACATCTGGTTATGGTAACTTAAAATATTTTTTCCATCTCGCAATTAAGAAACTATTAAATATTGGGACATGTTAATAACTCTCTCTCATTACCACATTAGAAATCATTATTGTCACCACACAGTATAATGTAATGCTGGATTAATATAGTGGAAAATTGCTAATCATATAATAACATTTCAATGTTTTTACTACATTAGCAAAACTGATTAAGAATAAAGTGCAAATAATAAATAAGACACAGTTTTACAAGCAAGGAGAAAATTACAAGCAAAATGACAGCACTGAGAATGCTGCTGTACCCGATAATATAAATATCAATTATGTTGTGCTTCTGGCTAGAATTTAAAATACTTCAGAGTTGCTGATACACAGCACTTTTGGAAATCAGATCTCTTCTTCTATGCCTTAAATAAACCTAAAAATTGTTATGGCCTTTTCTAATTGCAATGGAATCTGCAACCAAATGGGAATTATTTTAAAGGTTGGAAACCATCTACAATTTTAACTTCTGTCAAATTGTACACATTTTTAAGCACTACATTGCAGTAAGAAACCTAGCAGATAATTTCAACTTTCAGCTAGAAAATAAGTGTATAATTTTAATAATCCCCTCTAGCATATTTAGGTATCATACTTTTGACTTAGTACGCATGAAATGGAAAATACCAACAGGATCCAATTTCTGTTAGCATCCAAGTAGGTTTTTCTGAGGACTTTCAAGCGTCCATAAAGACTCCTTTTAATTTAAAACATCCTTTTTGTAGCATGCAAGTTCCAAAAAGCATGATGAAACGTGAGATTGAAAATAGAAAAGCCTATCCCTTTTATCAGGCTTCATTTTGCATACTCTTACCAAAAAATGAAAGAATTATTATAAATGGATCCATTACTTATTTAAATATTCTAATCAGTGCCTATCACTTCAAAAACAGTTAACAGCATATATTCAGATGCTTCTGTAATTTCTTTTGATATAAAGAATGCAAAACAGGATCATAACACTCATTCTAGCAAGTCTACTGCAATTCATTTACAGATTGGCAAAATGAGCTTGAACTAATCTGAATTAAGTATAACTAATGTGACTTAAGTATAAACATAACTTTAAAAAATATTTAAAGATAATCACAGAATGCCACTTTAGACCTTTAAGATGCTTGTAAAATACTGAAAGGAACAAAACATTTCAAAATGTTTTCTAACTCACAGACAACGATACAAAATTAAGGAAAGTGAAATTTTGATGTCCCCTTTTTACCGAGTCTCTCTGTTGGATTTATATTCAATTACAGTACTAATTAGGCATGTTTCCACTTACAGTACTACACCATATTTCACTGTGCACCTCAGTCTTGCAGTCCAGACAAGTTTTTGGCACTTGGTTACAGTTAGAAGTTAACTCAAGTTCCACAGAATGGCAAAATGCCTTGCGCTTTGCTCCCCATTGTTAAGGACCCCTCTCTTCTCGCTTGGTTTTAAATTAGAGAAGAAAGCGGATCATGAATGCGTTAGATTGGGAATTTCATTTAAGTCCATTTAAAATTTCTCATTAAAAAAGTACCATCTCCCTGAAACCAAGGCATAGCGCAGAGAGGGATCTTTATTTGACAAGACTTTTGTCAGGGAAGATTGCTCATGATGAACCGTCTGAAAACAGGTTTTCTGTATCCCAGTGACTGCGTGGACTACTTGGGTATTGCTGACACTCCTAGCAATGTCCTTCTTACCCTGGCAAATTTGGCTCAGTTGGTAAAGGCTCTTGAAATCTTTAAGCGGTTCATAGGAAGAAAAGAATATTTGCTGACAAAAGCATACCTGAGAGCATGAAGAGTCACAAAATACCAGTGAAACTTCATTTTATGACAAGACTAAAGGAAAAAGCCGCTTCTCTATATTTCGTTCCTCAAATCCGTAGAGATAACGGTCTTCCTCTAGTAAATAGCAATGCAAGGTACTTCAAAGTCTGAATACATTTATGATTCTTATACCCATGTTGGGAAGTACTATGTTTCATGCTGATAGAAAACTCTGAGAAATACAGAGGGAGGAGTAACAGGAAAACAATTCTTTGAAGAATCAAACCCTGTATTTTTCAGTTCCTAGTTCCCAACTTTGAAATTCCATTCCCGTAATGCCTAGATTACCAAGATTGAAATACATAAAAAGCTACCTAAAAACACTTTAAAAGGGCTTTTGAAGTAAACCTAAATTCAAATTTCTTTGCTATTAGGAGATGATATTTAAAATTTTATGTTCCAGTTCATTTTCAGAATAAGATATTTAAATACTCATCTATCATGCATTTCAGTTTCATCACCATGCTGGCTCAACTCTTATTTAAGGAAAAAAAACAACCCTAAAGGCCCAAAACTGAAAAAAAAACTTGCCCTGAAATTCATCACATTAAGTTATATTACTAGTAGAAGTGTAGTATCTGCTGACTAGGACTCATTACTTCCTTCACGAAAGACTGAAATAATAAAATTGAATCAGCATCTGATCAATATGGCTCGTATTTTGGCATGGGGTTTTACAGTTTGTGGATATTTATCTGAAGTACAATCTCAACACAATGTTTTTGTGAAAAATGAGGTGATGCTTCCTGAAATTCACAGGAACAAGGGAAGACTTGATAGCAGGTGCATAACAAGTCATTTATTCTTAGGACGCACCTTGGTAAACCAATCATTTTCTAGTTATGCAGATAAAAACAACCACTTAAAGTATTGACATAATAGAATTCTTTGCATGCTGAAAAATTATTTTCCTTTTTTATTATACTGGTCCCAGTGGAAATTTAAGAGTTTCTGCAGATGCTGACTTGCTGTAATTCTAAAGCATTGCCTCAAATCCAGCTTACCTATCTAATCCCCAAAATATCAATGCTTTTACGTTAGAGGCTTAATAGATCCCTAAATGTTTTTGTCATACAGAAGAATGAGTTTTTAAATTACTTGCACAAAGAAAATAAAATACAAAAAACCAAAGTCAGAACAGGCTTTAAAGGTCTGAATTTACCAACAAAAGCAAACTATTCTCCCTGGAAGCCTCACCTTAATTGCCAGGTGTCTAGGTAATGTGCCACATCCCATATGCAAGATCAATGACAGACGGGAAACCCTCACAACACCCAGACACAACCCACTAGACCACGGATGGCAAGAAGGTCCATACTGAAAATCTGTTACATGTGTCCTCAAGATGTTTTGTTCTATTTCCTATTAAAGCGACACCAACAGTTTGGAAAGTGACGATAGCGATAGATTTGAATAAAGACATGCAACTGTTTTATTCCATTACCTAAGAAACCTTAACCTATGAGTACACGCAAGTTAACCTGCTACTACGATTAAATAATCATAGAATGGTTCGAGTTGGAAGGGACCTTAAAGATCAGCGAGTTCCAACCCCCCTGCCCTGGGCAGGAACCCCTCCCACTACACCAGGTTGCTCAAAGCCCCATCCAGCCTGGCCTTGAAGCGTTAATTATGCTCTATTTTCAGGAATGATACTGGTCAATGCTGTTATTTATGTAGTTACTTAAGTAGGGAGAATGCAAAGCCCAGGCACATTTTTTGAGAAATTTTGCAGCTTTTTGGACCAATCCAAACCGTAAATCTTTTTCTCTCTCTCCAAGTTATTATTGGAAGTGTTTGAAATAAAGGTTTTGGGGTTTTTTCACGGTAAAAGCTCACTTTTCTCATCTACTACTCCCCCTACCACCACCACCTTGATCTGAAATTGATGTGTGCACACACAACTTGATTTATTGAGACAGATATACAATGAGAATAAAAAAGGTCAAAGAGAAAGTAGGTAAAATATAACTGCCTGATGCCATTATACCAAAGATGCTCCACTTCCCCAGGAAAAAATATTTTTACCTTCTAGCCCAACTGCAGAGCTAAATGTTTCTAACAGTACCTAAATAAATAAATAAATAAACCTTTATTTTCCCCTCAGTTATCTTTCACAGTCTTGTCTGAATTCTTTACTGTGTTTATCTTGCTTTATGCCTAAATCTGTAGTTATTTTACTCCATAGAAAGCAAGAAATGAAATGGGCATTATCATAAATAGTTACTGAAAAGGCATCAACATTCATAAAAATGGAAGAGTAAAAAAAGATCATAAAAGTCTGGAACTCAAAACAGCATGATAAAAAGAGTCGAAGCAAATAAACACAAAGGTATAATAACTGGTTATCATTTTTGCACACTGCTGCCTCCTGTTGTGCCACGATTGGTGAAAGCAAAAGAGCACACTGCTACTATTTTCATCTCCCAATACTTTTTAATATATTTCCTTCCTGCAAATTAAAACCTGAGCATAACTAGCGGCAGTAATTACACTGGTAGTTACATGCCCTTCAGTACAACTCAAAGCTGGCTCAAGTCACCACCACTGAAGGTTCTGCACTAACAGTTTCTAATGCGTAGCTTCTGGTTATCTCCTCCTTTTAGATACCCCTAGAGCTTCAGAGAAATCTATTCCGTTGAAATGAAGTTAAAAATATTTGAATTAACAATTAAGGCAGTCACTGACTGTTTCACATAATACACTTCAATCTACAGATTCATGCCACTGACTGATTTAGAACAGAAAGATTCTAGAATGTGCCTTTATCCCTGAAGACTCTCCATGCACCGCCACTCAGTGCTCTTAGGAGCAGCAATTTCCATCCGCTACTGGTACACTGTGACGGGGTAGGAAAGGACAGGGAATCAGAAAATATTTGCCTCGGTCTTATTTCTGATACGGTTTTGAACAAAGGCCACAGGCCAAAGCAAGGCAGGCAACTGCTTTAGACCCTGAAGACTTGTGCCAACTTGGTAACTCCGAGTTCCCCTCCGGTAGAATGCTGTAGGTGAAAATACCCTCTCTTCCCAATTCTGGTATTTATGGCCACAGGTAAATATGGTATATCTACACAAACTAAAGAGGTTGATGCAAATCACACATTCTTTGATCCATCCTGAATTCACTGGCACCATTGAAAGCTTACAGGTGATTCAGAGGGCAGTAAGATCTGAGGTCACTAATTTCCCTTGGAAGAAAATTTCTGTGGGCTGATGATCGGGAAAAATCTAGGCCATGTTCAGAAATGATATAAAACACACATAAAATATATTGCTTTACATTGACTTGACACACTTGTCCTCTGTTAGGATGCGTGAGTTAAGAGTTCATACCTATAAATTACTTTCTTCTGTCTCCAAATTTGACTATTTCTTTCCAGATTTTGCAGCTGCTGTTTTTAATAGCTCCCCTGTTGCTGAAGACGACAGCCGTTGTGAGAGAGATCTTTACTGCAAACGGAGACACAGTCCCCTGGGTCGTCCAGTCAGCTTTGATATTTAGTACCATGCTCTGGAGCCAGTTTCAGGAGGTAATGGAGAGCAACTGGAGTTTAGAACTGAAGCTTTCAGCTCAACCTTAAGTTGCTGAATTTTGGACCAGACAGCATTATTTTAAGCCTTAGGTATTTTCCAGGTACATGATTGTTAGAGCAAACAAGCATGCGAGTCTCAAAGGTAAGATCTGTATCTGTCAGAATAACAACACAGACTTGTAGTCAATAAAAAGCAACTTTTAAAAGCTCTCTCCTAGATTGAAGATCATAAGCCGCACGTCATTTTTAACAAAGTGCAATATTTTAAGCGCTAGCTTCTAGCAAAGGTTTCATCTTTCCATTGGTATCACTTCTACGCTGACTAACTTCAGTCCCAATATATTGCTTTCCATTTACGTTCAGGTTTCTCAGAAGCTTTTAGATGATGCTCCCTGCACTGACTTAAAGGAAACATACAATTACTTCATGTCTGCTTACTGGCAACATCTGATAACCCCCTGGGGTTCCATGTGAATTTTAACTACCATGGAGAAGAAAACAGAGGTCTGAAAGACTCCATACAAGACAGCTCATGCAACAAAGATGTCTATTCCCATAATATACAGTTACCAAACTTGGTTTGGTATCACTGCTATTGACAGTAGCAACAACAGTTGGATCTCTGAGCTGCGAGCCAGATAAATAATGAACGTGACTGCGGAAAGGCTGTCTCCACCTCTTCTTTCGTTACTCCTCTGATTACAACCTTAATATTAACTCTGGTAAAACGAACACGCATCCAAAGGCAACCTAATGGAAGGGCCAAGTGAAACAGATCCACAACAGCAGCAAAAGATGGACATTTTTGGGGAATTGTCCTTCAATCTGTTTCTGAAACAAATTCTTCATAAGTGAAGAGCTATCATACAAAGAGAAAGATAGAGAAGCATCAGTGCTTTTCTTTCTAACTTTCCTTTATATTTAAATTATATTTTGTAATCATATGCTGGCCAAAAAAAAAAAAAAAAAAAGGCACTGCTGGTCTCCTTAAAAGAGATGTGGACGCCTACAATTCAAGCATGATCCTATAGGACAGGCTGGACCCTATGTTCTACCACAGCACTCCCAAAAACACTCCAAAACCAAAACAATAAAGCAACAGTTTGGAAATTAATTATAAGGAACATCTTCGTAAGGACAGTGGGTCCTGATACTTGGCAGAGCAAACCACATCTGACAAATTCTGTATTAATGAAATGCCAAGTACTATTCAAAGAGCCATCAGCTCCTCCCTAAGCAGACTGTCAAAATAAAGAGGAAAGCTTCTAGTAGATGACATCCTGCCATTGCACTCTGGGTCCCTCCGTTAGAAGAGGAGGGGCATTTCTACTTCCCTACAATAACCTCAAGCAGCTCCCTCGGAAAGAGGGATGGCTCCCTTCTTAAGTCCAGAATGGGGACAACAGAAAGGAAAACCAACGAGAAAGCTGGAGAACCAGGGAAGACCACAGACTCCTAAGGGGTACAGTGAGTTTGTATTAGAGAGCAAATCCAAAGCAAACACTTGCAGAGATCTGGGGGTGAAGAGGAAATTGCAGGGAGTTTGTCTAGTGGCAGAAGCCATTTGAAGTTCCCAAACTAGCAAGCAAAACCATTAAAAAAAAAAACAACTTATAAAACAATGGAACAGGGTGGGATTTGTTTTTAAACTTTATTTAATCTGCCTCGCCCATATAATTTTAAATCATAGCTTCAGAACAGGGAACATTTGGCATCTTTTGCCTGCTTACAAAAAAAGCCAAGGAAAGGGATTGTGGAAAGTGGAAGAGGTCGTTACTTGTTAAGCCAAGCCAGGAACACCATAAAGGAGAAGTTCAGCTTCGGTGGTCAGAAAGCAGTTCAGAGCATGAGCTAGAAACAAAGTTTTTGTGTCTTTGGCTTCTTGGTTGAACAGAAGATTTATTTTTTGGTAGTCAAACCCCTGCTTCCAGCTGTCTAAAAGCATCCTAAAGACTAGACACTTCCCATGATGACAGCAAAATGAGAAAGACAAGAACACAGGTCAGATGATGGTCAAATTCTTCCCTTCCTTCTACACCTTCTAGAAAAAATGAAAGAATAATTAAAACTCACCTTGGCAGGACTAACAAAATAGTTTATCACTATGTTTCAAAGAATGGATGGGAAAAATGAGAAGATCAAAAAGAAAAACCGAGAACCCAACATGGCAGCTCACTCCACCATGTCACAATTAGAAAATAATTATGTGATACATGGTTCTTGCTTGCTTGACTTGGAACATACTAAATTACTATACCGCAATATTTTTAATAAAGTGTGCCATGCCATTCTCCATTTTGTACGTGAAGCTGCTTAGGAATTTAATAATTAACCTTAAAATTGATTCTAAAATTAAACTTGCCCACAATATTTAACAAGAGGAAACCCGGTGTCAAGACTCTGCTGCCTCACCAATTGCTGCATCCAGCTTCCTTTATTCGTAAAAGAAATATTAGAGGTATTGACATAGAAGTCTCTTGAACAGGTAGCTCCATATGACCAGGTCACAGTTACCTTTTCTTTTAAGCACCTCAGTTCTCAGGGTCTTTAAACCTTTGAACCGTGTGTCAGAGTTTAATGAAATACCATCAAAAATGTCACGCACAGAAGCTCGCTTTTTTTATTTGCATATATATTCTGTATGTGTACTGCAGATTTTAAAACAGAAACCTGCTTTATTTTTAGCAGGGTAGCTTTGAGTCATCCAGTGCAAAATTCTAGCACAGTTAGATTGTCACAGAAAATCACACTTGGTCTACTTCCCAGCAGCATTCCCAGCATAAAGCTCAAATTTACATTATGTATGTAAATTTAAAAACTGTCATTGCTACAGTTTCTAAAATCATGTTAGTTCTTCTGAAAAAAAAAAATTATATTTGTCATATCTAAAGCCATTATCCATCCATACCAGACACAGGGTAGCAAAAAGAGAAAATTTCCCTTTTTTTCCTGCCAACCTCTCCTTATTTTGCAACCCACTGCTCCTGGCTCCTGCTGGATCATGCTCTAGGTCCTAGAGCACGCTTAGTGGAAAAAAAAGGCACGTGGTTTCTTACAGGGCTACTGCAAAGCATTTAAAAAGTAGATATATCTTCATCAATAGTGTTGGCAAAACCTGATAAATTGCCCAGTTTAGAGGGTCATGGACTAGATTGTAATAAAATAAGAAAATAAATAGTTTTGCTTATTAAAAATGATTCTGAAGAAACAATGTAACTACACATGCAAATACTAGGACAAATGCTTATTTGAGACTAACAATTTGAGAATAATTCTTTGCCTTTGGTAGAGGTGCTTTTCCTCACTTTTATATATTAAGACTCCCTCAAAAGAACGAGTCCCACTTCCTTTTGCTCTCTAGAATTGGTTCTTTCTGAAAAGGGAACAGAATATAAAGTTGTCATTTCTGAGATGTGAGCTTTCAGTTCCATGACTCCAAAACATCACAAAGACCTGTCTCTTATGGGCAATTAACATTAAACAAGAAAAAATGCAATAAAATTTCAAATTAATTTTGAAAAACAGACTTTTAATGTATTGTAAAGCACATAACTGTTAAAAAAACTGCAATTAATGATACAATAATTCTGTTTAGTGTAAAAATATCATTATAGCACAAGTGCATTCCTGTAGCACTAACTTCTTTGCTTTTTGAATATTTCAATTCAATCAAGTTTTGAAAACAATATTTGAAAAAACTTCAGAGTGACTTAAATAGGCAATCCCTAAACTTCTAGATTTGGTTAATCGGATGCCTTTCCATTTGATCTCATTTATAAAAAGCGGGGAGGGGATTTTTGTAAGCAGCAGTACTTAGCAAATTTTTGCAGCAATTTTAAAAGGTAATACATCTTGATACATGTATCAAGATATCTGCATTTCACATGTGACAACTGTTAGTAAAATTAGTTTGGGGATCGAAATTCCTCAGTTACTGTAATTAGACTAATGCTGAATTTTGGACTACCTTGCAATCACCATCAGCTGTATCCATAAACTGAAGATGCAATAATCCCAGATCAAACTCCCTCTCGCAATAGGGCAGGGGCCCTTACAAACACAGCTGGACCCCCCTGGGAATGATCTGGACAGGTTTCTATAACGTGCATCCTCTAGAGAGGCAGAGCTGATTTTCTAGGCTCCCATCCAGGCAGGACCAGGTTTCCAGAGGAGAGCTTAGTGGTATTTAACCAGCAAACTACCCATCCCCTTCCCAGGAACCCTTCCCCTCACTGCAGGAACGATTCAGTTGCTCGTGACAGATCTACTGAGCTACCGCAGCTGACAGCCTGGTAAATTAAAATAAACCAGCACCTATTTTCTCTCTGTATTTCGGCCTCCAGGCTGCAGCAATTCAGCAGCTGTTACAGAATAGACTGACCCATCTTGAGATCATAGGTGATAACTGCTGAGGCCATACAAAAGTTAGCTTTTTTGGATCAATCACACCCGCTGTAGTCTTGACCTGTACAAAAAGTATTTAAAAAAAAAACTTGAACAATGAATAATAACAATATTAAAAATTTATGTCAACAAGTTTCCTTCTTTACTAAATAATAATCTACTGTAGACTATGGAATTAATCTACAGTCAAGCAGAATTTCTTCCACACAAGTGCATGAAAAAGGCAGGAAATCCCAGCTCATCTCAGAGTCCAAGTGAGCTCTGGAAAGTCATCTTTAAGAAAAATCCTTTTATTTATTTTACAAACTAAGAATGAGATCACTGTGATTTCAGGTTGTATTTTTAAAAGACAAACTAAGCAGCTTAATTTATCCTATAGCACATGTGTACCACTATAATGACAGTGAAAGAAAAGCTCGTGTTCTTAGGGTTTCCAAATATATCTCAATGCATTAATGCTACTGTTGACAGAACAAGAGTAAATAATTTTCTTGAATTAATTCATTTATTTGTCAGACTAACATCATGAAGAAACTCAGTATAATTGGGTGTAGTCGTTTCACTTTACTCGTATCTAAACTTAACTCTTCTTACACAGACTAGCATGTAATAGAAAGTATATCTTTTATTAGTAAATACTATTAAATTTTAAAGTGTCCACATCTAACTCCTAAAGACCTCTTAGTAAATCACAGTGGTCTTCTCATTAGAAAAATAGACAATATAAAAATGTGTGTATAGAGGCAAACAAGTTAACTTACTTTGTTTCCTAGGGCAAATCTATAGTGATTTAGGAAAAAGAAATGCAAAAATACTTGAAACTCTGTTCATTTAGTTCTGATACTGCAGTGTGCGTGAGGATGGGGGAAGAGTCTAAGGTAGCTACTGTGAATCGCTAGGGAAAATACGCAGAATGTAGTTATTACACATATAGGACCCTTCCTTCACTCACAAGTGAAAAACACCTGAAAAGTTAAAAGCAGAAGACCAGCACAGCATTTGAAGCTAATACAAAACTGTCAACTTTCAGTGCTTTGCTTTACTTGTTACAACATAACAAGAAACTAAGTGGAGCTGCTGCATGTGTGGTTGTGCTTTAACAAATTTGGAGTATACAAGAGGCATATTTTTCCTTTGAGGTCTTGTGACTGTTTAGAACAGAACCCCAGCAATATGGGGTAAATATTCTCCTACAGTTGTTGAAGATAACAGGTCAAATCCACCTAAATATTATTTTGCACTAAGAATAATTAAACAGTGAAACTTAATGTGTATCAATGAAGTAAAATTTTAGAAAGTTCTTTTTTAAAAGAGACTATACATATATATCAATAGTAAGAGTAGCCACAGGCAAACTCTACTAGTCAGGGTATAAGTCAACTACTGATGGAGTAGTCCTAGGATAAGACTTTCCTGTTGGGAGCTCACTGCGTTATCCCACATCGTTTGTTCGAACAGAATGGCACATAACACCAGTCACTGCAACGGCCAGTGAAACACAGCCTGCTGATGCGACTGGGAAGGCAATCCTACGTGTTTCTTTGAAATCATGCTTCGTACCTCCTGATGAACCTCTCAAATTATCAGTCCTTATCCCTTTGCATTCTGAAAGAGATTAAGGAAATTCCTATATTAAATTTCTATCCTGATAAACCACTGTTGCCTCCATGATACACGTAGGAAAGAGAAAGGTATACTAATTTACTATATGGCTACGATGCAAGTTAGCAGGAAAGTCAGACACAGAACTCAAAAGTACAGAATCAGACATACGTGCACTTGGATTGAGCACAAGTTACTGAAAGAGAGAAAGAATGGTTTTAGGTAACAAACCTGTGAATATATCTAATAAATGTGCAAGGAGGTTATACTAATATATTTAAACTTTCTGAGGAAAGCACTAGGTCTCCAAAACCAGTATATTATAAAAACAGTACAGAGTTCTTAACTAACAGCAAGATTTCCACTGTCCTTGTTCAGGCAAAAAAAAATTTTTAAAAAAAAAAGTACACTTTCAACGGGAAGTATTCTAGAGATGTGCAAGAAACGCCTGTAACTTGGCATTTCAGATTTCCAGGGCAATTAACTCCCCACTGTATCACATCACTTAACATTAATTAATTGCTAAAGATGTAGTTATGTAACTTACTGAGCTGCTAAGGATAAAATAGCTCCCGAGCTCCCAAAACTTGAGTGGCATGCCAAATTAATCAGTGAAGCACAGGGATTTACCCTCTCTTCTGAGATTGCCAAATCAAGCAGTCAGTCTCCTTCCAGTGTCAACTAACGGGAACGAGTCAAGTAAATGTCAGTCAGTGATGAGTGTGCCATCAGGCCAGCGCTGCACGGACAGCATCACGGAGAAAAAGGCTCCGAGAAAGTCCCATCGTTGCTCTGTGTACGAAAAGGTTCATAGAATCATAGAATGGTTTGGGTTGGAATGGACCTTAAAGATCATTGAGTTCCAACCCCCTGCCATGGGCAGGGACACCTCCCACCAGACCAGGTTGCTCAAAGCCCCATCCAGCCTGGCCTTGAACACCTCCAGGGATGGGGCAGCCACAGCTTCTCTGGGCAACCTGTTCCAGTGTCTCACCACCCTCACAGGAAAGAATTTCCTCCTAATATCTAATCTAAATCTCCCCTCTTTCTGTTTAAAACCATTCTCCCTCATCCTATCTCTATAATCCCTGATCAAGAGTCCCTCCCCATCTCTCCTGTAGCCCCTTTAGGTACTGGAAGGGGCTATAAGGTCTCCCCAGAGCCTTCTGTTCTCCAGGCTGAACAACCCCAACTCAGCCTGTCAGGTCATAGGGTTCACAAGAAGGTACCCTTGGAACCAGGTCCCCTAAACGTGACTCACCAATGTTTATTTCTTCAGGATAAATCCCAGCCTACACCAATTATTGTGTTACCCAGAAACATCTTTCTTTTCAGGATAAGTATAATTTAGCGAATGTACTCTCATCCATAGCCTGGCTTACAGGTCAGAGGTGGGATTGGCTCAGGGGAAAACAAAACCAGAAATCAATGACATTTGAGTCCCCTCACTCAGCTGGACATTATCTTAGGGACAGAGCCCCAGTTCTTTTGTTGCTTTTGAAAAAACTAACAAATTTTTACAGCTTCAAAACATGGTGCTAACATAGCTAAACAGGCATAGAAGCTGAGTCAAGCAGCAGGCAGCTGAATTGCATTCCCAGGAAGAGCCAACTGCTACCATTTATGTAGTGCCTTCTGATTCCATGTGGGTGACTGATGTTTGATGACTCTGGAATATGGAAACAGTTTTTAATCATTTAAATAAATTACAATTTTGGATGGATGAACAGAGGCTGCATATGCACTCTGAAGCTGACTCAAACACATCGAGGAGAGAGTTTCAAGGTTCTGTCTGAATGGATTTAGAGGGATTGTGATTGTACAACTCTTTTTACTGTTCTTAAGTGATTTGGGATGTGACATATTTCAAAGACGTTCTAGCCACAATCTTATTGATGTTGCTGGCCAGGGACAAGACCTGAAGAAATAAGTGGCTGTGGTTCTGGTGCAAACAGGCCGGTTTGTGTGACCAGCAGCCAGCCACTCAACTCCATGCCAAAGTGATGCACATAACGGACGCTTGTCTTGCAATGTTTAACAGTTACCATCTGTCTCATAACAAAGTCTGTTTTAGAGCAATGGTGGTGTGACTGGAACTGCCTCATTTTCAAGAGGACAAATTTAGGGACCTGGCATTGCGAAATCTGAAAAAAAAAAAAAATGCCACGGGCTCTTTGGAGCTTAATTTTCTGACCATCCTGGTATCTGTTGAAACTGCAATTCCCAGGACTATGAATATACACAGAGTTGTATACAGTTATTCCCAGTATGCAACCAGTACCGCTGTGCAGGAAAAAGCCTCACTATCACTAACCTTGAGAAGTTAGGTCCTCCAGCATACTGCTGCACCATTTACTGTCAACATCTGACCCATAACCAGAATGATAAAGCGGTTTTGTTGCTTTTTTGAACTGTTCTACGTAACTCTGCATAAGGCTTTGAAATTGATCTTGGGTACAGTGGAGTAAAAAGCCTAGCAATCTCTAAGGCTTTCCAAAATACCTATAAAGTTCTAAAATATTACAGAATTTCTCTGATACCTGTACAATCAGCTTCGGCATTACACCAGTTTCCCAAGCTATGGGTTATAATTCCGAAGAGGAAAGGCTGTCTGTTCTGTCAGAAGCACGGACACATCACTGTGGTGTTTGACACAGGCTAATCTGGAAATGCACATGAATGAGAGAGCATCCTTGAGAGAATAAATAACTTGGGAAATGGATGTCACTGGCATGTGACACTGTCCACTGTGACACTATCAATGGGACATAATCTTTGCAGTAGTGGGACCATTGCCTTTGTTGTGTTTCCAGAGAGACAAACTTAAATGACTATTTTTGTCAGCGCTGAGGCATGTTCTGTTATTCCTTTGCCAGGTACAAGTCATTAGGACTGGCCACAGCACTGGGGAGAGATGCTCAAGAGATCCAATTTACTGACTAGTAGCACATAAACTTTAGCAAGGTCTAGATAAGAAAAAATTAGCTGCAAGTCCTATAATAAGCTAAGTCCTAATAAGCTGTAAGTTTTTCTCTGTTTTATCTTCTTTTACATTGAATAAGGTTGAAAAGCAGGTCATGCACTTGCAGCACAGCAGAAACACGCGGAAGCTGGCATAGGAGGAAACACACGCCATGGGATTGTTTCCCAGCAGAGAAGGTGAGCCCGTTACCCCTGAGTTTATCGAACGACACCAGACACAAAACAGTTTCATACTTTTTCATACTTTTTTCTTGAAAGCTGGACTGAACTATTGAAAATATTGGAAACACATGTTTGCTGGGGCCACCGAGCCCCAGCTGAGGAGGGGGATGCAATGAAGCTGCTTAAGGAATATGGAGCATAAGGCCAAAAGTAACTCTGAGGAATTTAAGATTCTAACCCAACTGGTTCAGAAAGCTCAGAGCCTACCTCTCTTGGAACAAACTGACCTATTTCCTTTTGGTCAACAGAAGGATACAGAGCTAGATGCTCCCTGCCTCACTAAGTAGGGGGAAAAAGTTGTTTAGGGGACTTGCTTACACTTTCTGGGAACACTACTCCTGAAACTGGTTTTGGAGAAAGGTATTTGTGGCATAAGTGAATTTAAGCACACAGTAAGCAAAACTGAGAACATTTCCAGTTGATGGCATGATGGGTTCTATAAAAAAATGACAGGTCCTGCAAAGTTGCATCAACATCAAAAAACTGAGAGCGTGCTTGAGGTGACCTCCCTGGTAACTATGTCATCACCTCTCTCCTCCTTATTCATATTCAGTAACATTTTGAGGCCTGATCCCGAGCCAAACCTTTCTTCCTGCTAAGATCAATCTAATCAATTGTAAAGAAGTAATCCAGAAGTTTTCACAAGTGAGGAAAAGACTAAATTCGTTACAGTTATATGCCCATTTATATAGAATGATAGGAAAGCGAGGAGGAAATCACTGACAACAGTGTAGAGCTAATGTGTGACGGGCTTTGTAGATTACACACAGTAAGTAACATTTAGCCAAGGGTACTACTTTGCAAGTATGTAGAAACCTAATTTTAAAAGCATAGAACCAGTTGCAATGAGCCAGTTATGTGTTTACAAGATTACAAGCTTATCTGCTTTTAAAAATGCAGTTCTGCCTGCAAGTATTTTTCATAGATGAATCTGTAATTTTACAGACTATTTTTGGATTAAGCATGACATGACCCTGTGGACACATATGGTTAATATAAAGCCAAGGTTTGGCTAATTACATAACAAATAGTAAATATTTAAGAGACATCTAAGCCTTCAGCACATATTGCTTTTTATAAACAAGCATGAATCTGTTCATTTTTCAAAATTATATTCTCAAACTTGTCAGTTTATTAGAATGCTAAAAAGCTCAATTGCTTTAGATCAACAGATCAAGTTAATCATGATTGAAGAATAAGAACTGGGATGAAGATACAAGCCCTTGAAATATAGGCTGATAGTGGGAAAGTGTCAGACCGCTGACGTACAGAAGATGGTGGGACACAAATGCTCAACATAATTTAGCATCATACTATTCTCTCTTAGTGTCATCCCTCTTAAAAGTCATTCCAATCAATGCATTATTAAGAGGAAATAAAAACATATTCTAGTTTAAAACCAAACTTCTTTAAAGTACCTAACAACAGTATGTAGGTTTTTTTTCAAAAAAGGTTGCACAACCACAAGAAACCAAAAGCTTATGATTAGAAAGTGAGAGGTAGTGTGGAAAAACAAAAAAAACAAAAAAAACAAAACCAAAAAAAAAGGGAGACATTATAGTTTTCTGAGGTGTGTATTCTAAAAACATTATTGTGGGGTCCCAAGAGCATCTATCTGAAAGCTTCCCAAGAATTCTAACTTACTTTTTTCCCTTATCTGCCAGTCCTACAAATTCAACTTGAAATGTGTCAAGCTACATTCTTCCAAGTTCACATGGCATCACCAGTAATAAAACTTGTGTAATGAGAACTTCCCAATTCTTCTGAGGAAGAGTAGGCAATAGAATAAAGCACTCTAACTGCTAAGTTAGATACATGGCAATAACAGTATCGTTAGAATGAAAATAAGCTATTAAGAAATTGAGCATAAACCGAGAGCACCCATTCTGAGGATGAAAAATGTGGTATTTTTTATATGCATTTCCAGAAAACCAAGAACAAAAGTGTGCTGTTTGTTGCCAAGGTTGTGTTGTTTAAAATCCAAGTTATAAAATTCTAACAAGACTTGAAATCCAGCACTTCAGTTAAAAAGATAAAACTTCAAAGACTACTTCTTGCAGTTCTAACCTCAGCACTCCCAAGTCAAAATAAACACTGACAAAAATCATGCAAATATGGCCTGGTCAGCAACACTTGCCCTGTCTGCGAGCTATCTGCTTTAGATACTTTAAAGTCACAAGCCCTATTAAAAGATTCAGTCTTTTTTTTTTCCCCCTTCTAGATCAATGTCTGCTGCTAGACAGGCACAGTCTTAATTAAAATTACAGAAGGAAGCTGAGAAGTAGTAAAATACTGTCTTCACAAATCTGAATTTAGTTTGTTGGCAGAACTCTAAAACAATACATTATTTATGAACTGCATGCAGTTACATGTATGCATATTTTATAGATTTAATATAATGGATCCAATCATTTGGAGGGATTGCAAGAGCTCAGATTAAAGCAAGATGTCACATATCATATTAGATGTAAAGCCAAAATTTAATGAGACAAGTAAAGGTCAGAGCAGCACACTGCAGTTTCCATTTGATACCCCCACTCTCCTCCCTGTTCTTAAGCAAGCACCATAACTTCAACCTTAAACACAAAGGAAAACTAAAAGTTAGTACAAAAGGATAATCCCAATGGCAAGACCACTAAAGCAAACAGGAAAGTTGCAACTTCAGTTTGTATTTCAGAAGCTAAATGATTGCAACTCAGTTCACCTCTAGTCCTCATTTTTGAGAGTATTATGACACAATTTTCAGTGATTGATGCCTGATAATTACAGCTTGATCCAGCAAAGTCTGAAGTTACTAACACTCCCTACTGGTGGGTTAAGAAAAATGAATAAATCCCAACAACTGCGTCTAATAGTAACATCGCACCTCCAGAAGTGCATTACCTGCACTTTTACCGATTCCAACTGTTTTCTGCATTGTTCTGCACTCAGGAAACCCCACTATCATTATTCCTCTTCCCCGCTCCTCATTCTTTATGGTGTCTATTTTTCCACTCCGTACTGAAGTCTTAAATGAAAATGTATTAATTTCAATAAGACTTTACCTTAAGGCCTTAGAAGTACTCAATCTGCTCTAGTTAAGACATCTTTTCTCTTCCAGGGGAATGAATTTACACCCAAGAAAGATGACAGTGGACACGGCAAATCAGACTGGGATGGAGGAAACAAGGACGGGACAGCGAGGGACTCAATCAGAACAACATTAGAATTTTTATACTGTTTTTCTCTTTCTAGATTACTTATTTCCTATCCTCTCAAACAGTTTTGCCTTTTCCCCTCATAACATTTTCTGTCTCCACTTTCTTTACTTCTCTGTTACTGTTCCTCTCCTAATATGAATTAGTATTTCCAAGACATAATTTGCTCTTAATTTCATCTCATTAAGGAATGACTAAACTGTAATCTCATTTATTTTATCTTTTCCATTTTTATGCCTGTTACTGTCATTTCTGGAATCCATCAATCACTTTCCTCCCCCTCCTCATTCACAACATGAGTTAGGCCAAGTCAAAATAATTTTGCCTTTCTCACTCTTCTCAAGATCAATACACGTTCAAACAACTTTAATATCCCAGAGAACTTAAACATAAACATCCTATCTCACTGGCTTCAGTACTGCTCTTAATTACTTTTATATTGATCTTGGTACTCCCTTTCACCATTTTGAGGCATTTTAAAAAAGTATTGTACTTACAAAACAATTTATATAGTACACTTTTGAAAACTAAGTGTGATATTTCCGGGTTTCTGCCCCTTTATCATTTGTCTTCCATCCTCTCAATTTTTAAGCCTGCAGTTTTCTCTATTTCTTTTGCAACAGAATAGTTTTTCATTTGGTCCTTCCTTTCCTTTCACAGAGCTTTCCCTCTAATGTGTGTTTTGACCCTGCTTCCACATTTCATTTTGCAAAAATCTGCCTTCTCCATCGTACATTAGATGCATTTATTCCAAAAAAATCCTTTCTGTTGTCCCAGACCATTTTCTTTTTCGGACCCTGCTGAGATACCCTGTCCACAGAATGTCCACTTTGGGCTGTCAACATTCCACTTTCTGATGCTCACGATGCTCTCCAACCACCACATACTCCTGCAGCGTCCCACACGCTCTACTTCTGCTCTGCTGCAAGACAACACGGAAAAATTACCAACATTCCCCTTAGTACCTTACCCGCCAAATTTCTCCCTCAAGGCTGCACTTCAGATCTTTCCTTACTGTTAACATGCTAGAAAAAAAATAAACATCTAATTCTACTCTTCACAGCTTGACTGCAATTCTGGTTAATTCTTTGTAAACTTCTAAAATTCTCATTTCCATTATAGTTGATGCTGCTTTAAATTTTAGTTCCAAACCCCATGATTTAAGCCTCACTTTCTTCTCAGTTTTCTTCATAATTCAGAGGTTCTTCCTATTGCCTCTTTCTGTGATTACCATCTCAAATTTCTCACACATGATAGATACAGTATTCCTAAGACTTTTTTTTTTTTCTTTGGTTTTTTTTTTTTTTTTTTGGTAAAGAAGTTGGCTTACCCTTTTCAGGAACAGAGATACAGTCTTTCTTGAGTAGCTCTCACTATCTTTACAGATACGAAAGAAACATCCAAAATATATGAACATGTATCACAGAAGTGATGATCACCATACACCACGTATGCAAGCATCTGACAGTTTCATTTTTCCTTTTTAAACACATTAGATACTGTAAGTTTCCCCTCCCACTTTGCCTTTGGGTATTTTTGTTTCAGCACAGTTGCTTTTCTGACCCTTAAAGCAGCAGACTGTTTGAAACAAACAATTCAATGACCCTTTTCATGAGTTGTTTCTTAAGTTCTTCCTTTATTTTTATTCCAATCATTTGGCTAATTGCTCTCCAATTTTCTTACTACACTCCTCAATAATACACTCTTCCTGCTCAGAAATAAACTTTTCAAAAAGCAACTGCCAGACTTCAGAGGCTGTTTGTTCCTTTCCAGCCATTCTGCTCAGAGTTGTACTCCATCGCAGTCAGGCTTCCAAGGATGCTTTTAACATTATTGCTCACCAACTTTTAAACAATTGAAACAAACTTTTTTTTAGTTTCTATTACTCAGTTTTTAACACACTTTTTCAAGCTTTTCCCATAAAGTAACACAAGTTGAGAAATGGACAAGAGGTATATTCTCAGGATTTCTTCCCCACGTCTTCTCAAGAGAATCGACATTCATTTATAGTGTGACTGTCTCAGAGCTCGGAACTTATTTATTGGTCCTTCTCAACCACCAGTCAGGCTTCCTGAATCAGTCTTTGCTTTCTCCCGCTATGTTCAAATAAATAAATATATGTTTAAGTTACTCAGATCTAAGATTACTCACACACTTATTTCTCCAATATGCCAATGAGTATTGCTGCAAAAATTCTTCCAGATTTTCTAGTTTAATTTTTGGTTTACATTTAAACTATTTTTTTCTATCCCCCCATTTTTTTTTGTTCTGCTAAAGCTTACAGAATAACAGATAATCTTCTTTCAAGATTTCCAGAATTCTCTTTTCTCTCTCTCTCACATCCTCCCATCCCTCTTTTTAAAGCCTCTCAGTGATGTTACGTTATTCATGCACAACTGTTTGAAGTTTCAGTCTTATTTGAAACAAAAACTAGGAGATGACAACCCTTCTGGAGACAAATACAATTCCAGATGGCAACTGGAGCCGAATGAAGCTCCCAACTCAGAGCCAAGGTAACAGGAAAAGTTCACTGACAAAACCCGATCAGTATAAGAAAGGAGCATTGACATAGAACCCCCTACATTTCATATATTTGAATTCCAACTTTTTCACTGACTCTATATAATTTCTGTGTACTTCACAGTATAATTGTTGAACCCCACCTGGACCAATAGATGAAGAAGCAGTTAAGTATGAGACACAGTTTACTAATAGATGAGCTGATGTCAAAGAGGTCACTCCAAGGAGAGATCGAAATAAAATCTCGGGCTCTCTGAACACTTCAAAGTTTAGAAACTCTGAGTCTACCACATGCATTTGCTTCTAAATGTCTTCAAACGATGTTGGAATGGAAGCAGAATTTCATGCCTCTGAAGTAATAAACCCTTGCAGAACTCCCTCCAAAAAGTTGACCTCTAATCAGCTGTCATGGACAACACCAACAGGGTTCCACCTCTACACCATCCCCATCCGTCAAGCAACAGTCGTACTGACACAGAATGAATTTAGTAACTTGAGCTCTCCTGATGAAAAGGATTTTTTTAAAGTATCAGAAGCAAAAAAATGGCTTTACTACACTGTAAAAAAAAAAAAAAAAAACACACCAAAAAAACCCACCCAAAAGCTCTGAAAGCTGTATGTAGAAAACATAACCATTTCAAAGTTATAATGATATATACAATAAAACACATGCAACTTAGATTTCTCTCTGTTGTGAAATATTTTTATCACAAATATTTTCAAGACATCTGGGGTCTCAGAAAATGAAAAACTTAGTAAAGAATCAGTAACTATTTTGTACAAAAAAGGGCCAGCAATTATTACTATAATGAATTTTTCTTTTTTATTGGCGGAGCAACCTTTGTTAAATTATCATTTAATTTCTTCCAAATGTGCATTTAATGCTATCTGGCAGTAAGTTTTAATTATATAGGAAGTCTGGAAATTAATAAGCCAGGATCATAAACAAATAGGTTATAACTACAGTTTGCATATTTTTATTTATAGGATTTGTACATCTATCACAATCTAAAAATATATACACAGGTATTGTGACAAAAGGCATATTTTAGTTATAGAAAAGCGATTATACCTAAAACCCAATTTATCATTACCGTTCTTCATCATACCCAAAGCCAGAAAAATTATCTTTGTATAAAAAAATAAGTTTTACATTTCGATCTTTTATGGACAAACTTTCAAGTTCTTACAGGATAGATGTGGTTAGAATCACAGGACAATGCAGGCTAGGAGGGACCTCTGCAGGTCTCCAGTCCAACCCACACCACTCAAAACAGCGCTACCCTCAAATTTAGATCTGTTTGCCCAAGAATTCATCTTGGTAAGTTGTAAAAATCTCCAAGCACAGAGATTCAACAACTTCTCTCCTTATCCATTCTCATTGTGACTTTTTTTCCTCTCATTGGAAGATTCTTAACTAAAGCTAGCGACCTTGTCCTTGCCTCTTGTCCTTTCACTGTACACCTTTAACAAGAACCTGGCTAAATCCTCCTTACAACCCTCTCTTTCACTTTTAGGTACGTTGTAGTTGTAACTATAACCTTAACAGAAAGCGTGGGAAAAGAATAAAGAGCACAACTTCCAAATAAATCATGTAAAAAAATACAAACACAGTCTGAGCAACAGAATCACAAGCACCCACTCAGCAATGCTCATGATGAACACAGACAATACAGAGCATCAAGCTGATTCAAATTCAACACTTCAAATTATCAATAATTCTTTAAGGAAGAACAAACCTGAGCCACTTTAACGGAATTTTGAGTAGAACCACCAGCATGATATTCTACTTTGAACTTTTTCACAAGTTCTTCAAATCTGTTAAAAAAAAAAAAAAAAAAGATGGAGAAGATTAAAGTTAATCTCTACATTTTTTTGTTAGTTTGCTTCCAAAAGAAAACATGAAGATTAGAAGTAGATGACATCATGTTATTTGAAAACAAGGAATTCAGATACATTAGCTGTTCCAACATGGTGCAAGCTGGAAACATCTATTGGGATTTTGTCCAAATTACAAAGCAAAATGTGACATCAACTTGAATCCTTTACCTTAAAGTTGCACGTGGAGTAAATAACACAAAAAACATTATCTGAAGCATAAGGTTGATTTGTAATGAACCGTTAAATTGGTAAAATAGATGTTTGAAGAAAAATTATATAAATATAGACATTCAGATACTTATTCCACCTTGTTAAAGCTAGAAACAGAATGTAAAATCAAGTGAGAAGATTGAGGAGATCTGGTGCCTGTTTCAAAATTAACTTGAGCCAAACAACAGCACTATGTTTTAAGTTTTCACATGGAATAGTACATTTTGACAGGTGAAGCGCTTTTATGAACCCATCTACTAGTATGTGAGAAAATCTGATAACGGAAGAGCCAAGTGTCTCCAGATGAGCTTTCAAATCCTTGAAGTCATGCTACTATGAAAACACAGCATTCTCTGGTAACATTTGGTAGTTCATCAGGTTGGAACATTAAAACAAGTATTTAAACTTTTAACGGAAATATCAACCTTCGTATTTAAGATCAAACTTTAGGGTTAAGACCCCGATAGTGTTCTATAAGACGCTCTTCCTTGTCCAGGGTATGTTTTGCATCTTTGATGACCACAGCTTAAGCCCCAGCCTTCTCTCTAGTGCCGGGCTGTAGGAGAGGGAAGTAACGGGTCTCAGAGCAGGAAAGGAGAAGG